>NC_056734.1:559639705-559779705 GCF_019279795.1 Protopterus annectens
TTTGTGAGGTACTTCTGTGGCCTTTCCAGCTGCTGCAGATGTCTTGTGAGGTACATTCCAAAAGGGGCATTGTACTCTATAATGGGTCTAATGAGTGATGAGTTGAGGGGAACAATGACCTCTTTTTTCCTGGATGAGAACCCTTTTATGATGAGGTGTGCCACGTAGAAGGACTTCCTGACTACTGTGGCGATGTGCCTATCAAAGGAGAGACTACTGTCCACCTGGGTCCCAAGGTCTCTTATCACGCATTCGATGTTAAGTAGATTGCTGCCTATGTGGTAGTTCATGGGTACAGATTTTTTACCAGTGGGGATGACACTGCACTTTTTGGCATTGAGCTTGAGGCCATGGCTCTGATACCACATCATTTGGGGACTTGACTATGGTTCCTAGTTTGCAGTCATCTGTGAACTTCGTTAGCCAGAGGCCTTCTGTGTTAGCCTGTACTTCAGAGAAGTAGATACCAAACAGAAGAGGTCCTGGGACAGAACCCTGTGGTACTCCACTTGTCACTGCTTTGAGGTCAGATTTGGAGTCTGCAACTTTTACAGTGTGGGTTCTGTCAGTGAACCAGTTGGCAACCCATCTTGTGACGTAGGGATTTATACCTAGTTTAGTGAGTTTAGCTATAATTCCAGAATGGGGGATGGTGTCGAAAGCCTTGGCGAGGTCAAGATAGGCTGTGTGAACCACCTTACCCTCATCCACGGCTTTGATGACTGCCTCAAAGAAGTCGATCAGGTTTAGGAGGCATGATCTGCCTTTCAGAAACCCGAACTGGGTGGGATCCAGAGTCTGGAGGTTACCAATGTCTTTGTTTATGAGTTCCATGATGATACGTTCCATGGCCTTGCAGACCAGGCTCGTCAGGCTAATAGGTCGATAGTTCCCGGGATCAGTGGTGGCTCTCCCTTTGTGGAGTGGGATAACTGTTGCTATGCGGCACAAAGCCTGATGTGAGGCTATTATTGAACATGGTGCTTAAGTGGGGAGCCAGTTCATTCTGAAGTTCATGTAAAACGCAGCCTGGGATGTTGTCCGGTCCCATGGATGCTGTGTTTTTGGCTTTAGAGAGCGCAGCTTTTACCTCATAGTTGTGATTACAGGGACTCTGCATTTTTCCTGTATAGATATGGGCCCTTTAGAGGGTGAGAGGGGGGTAAAGTTAGCACTGGACCGATCTGCCAGGATGTTGGCAATATCAGTTGGTTCTGTAATTTTCGTGCCTTTGTGCTGTAACTCAGTGCAGATCTGGGTGTTGCTATCTAGATTCTTGACATAGTTATAGAATGCTTTGTGGTTGTCCTTGGATTTAGTGGCGATTTTGTTTTCGTAGCTAGCTTTGGAGGATCTTATAAGGGATCTCAGCTTCTTACTGAGGCTGACCAGGGAACTCCTCCACTCATGGGATTTTACTCTCTTTTGCAACAGTTTCTTCCTTCTGTTGTACAGTTTGTTTATGGTAGGGGACCACCAGATTGGCTTCCTTTTTTTGGAGGATAGCGTCTTGGTTCTGTTTGGGATAGCACAATCCATGCACTCGTGTAAGTGCTTATAAAGTGCATTTGTGTAGGATTCAGCAGTTGTAACTGTATTGTCCATCTCCATGGGTGTCATGAAGTTCACCACTTCTGTCTTAAGAAGCATGAAGTTGGCTTTGGAGAAATGTTTTACTGTGGTTTCCTTAATGGGGGGGGGTGGATATCAAGGGTGATAACCTTATGGTTGGATCGGACCAACGAGTAGTTGACTTCATGTGTGGAACACCGGTCACTCATGTTGGTAATGACTAGGTCTAGGATATTGTTGCCCCTGGTGGGGGTGTGGATAAGTTGATCTAGGGCATTGGAGTTGGTATTTTTTTTTGTTTTATCAGGTAATACTATATTATCTGAAGTATTTACATTGAGTTTCTTTAATCAAATAGGTGTGGAAGTTTGTCTGAAACTTTAAATATGTGACAAGATTTTTCAGTTGGCTTGGAACCTGTTCCCACAGTGAACATTGGGAAGCTATTGTACATGTGCATTATATAA
This sequence comes from Protopterus annectens, assembly GCF_019279795.1. Taxonomy (NCBI): domain Eukaryota; kingdom Metazoa; phylum Chordata; order Ceratodontiformes; family Protopteridae; genus Protopterus; species Protopterus annectens. Next base: position 559,641,745 of record NC_056734.1, read on the forward strand.
TTGTAGGGTACCACTATGGAAAGCTATTGTACATGTGCATTATATAATTGTAGGGTACCACTAGTAGAGAAGGGATGTAGGAAAGTGGTTTGAATTGATTTTTTGCAAATACATTAAAATTTTACCACATGATTGAGGCAATAATTCCACAGCAGAAACCTGCTGCTACTTTTAGCAGAAGCAAAGCATATGCTTGCCAAAATGGGGATACTGAAAGGCATAAAGGCTAATTGTTATATCTGAATTCCTGAAAGCTTACCTAGTGCCACATTCACTGAGGCCTAAAGTAGAGCCTGACTTACAGCAACTAGAAAGTACAAGGATATTCTCTAAAGCAGAGTAGAGTAAGTGGGCCTCATAGTTCTACTCAAGGAAGATGACACAGGAGACATTAACCTCTGTGGGGATTTGAAAGTTATTTTTAAAGCTATTACATGTATAGTTTTCTCTGCTTTACCAAATCAAATACAGATTTTCATCCTTAGTATGGGCAATGCATTATGAGGAATGATTTAGCCAACCATTCAAGTAGAAAAAAACTCCAAGCAGTTTTCACAATTAGCATGCACAGAATCTTATTTTAAAATAACAGTCATTTTTTTAGAGACATCTGCACCAGTCACATGGCAATATGCAATGGATTAAGTTATATTCATAATTCTAAATATGAAACATTGTATTGATGATATCATGATGAAAGGTTGAAATAAATCTTGCCTTCATAGTTTGCATGTGGCCCTGAATAGGTTAAAAGAGTACTGAATCTGAGCAGGCAAAGACAGATGTGATGCTTTAAATTGCTTATAATGGGCAAGTATCTGGTAAAGAAGACCTGCATAAATCACAAGGCAAGGTAGTAGTTGTGATAAACGGATCACAATTTCACAAGATATCACACATGATCTTGTATTTAAAACAACTAAACTCAAGGTTGGTTCATGGCACTGGTTGCCGGGCTACAGCTCCAAAGGCAGCAAGACAATATTAAAACAGTACTTACTGTTTACCTTATAAAACAGTACACTTTTCCCATTCCATGTCTCAAAACTTTGTGTACATGCAAATACACTACTATACATGTGCTGAGTTCTGATTTCTGCTAAAAAAAATCAGCTTACTTATCAACAGCCCAGCATTTAGAAATACATCCCAGAGAGAATAACAGTCAAATGTCTTATTACATCTTCCTGTTATTTTGAAGGGCAGAAACAGCACTTCAGTGAGAGCTTGAGCTGATTGGGTTGTTAGGAAGTGTAGTAGGCAATCAGTTGCCATATGTTTGGGCTGCATCAGATGACTTGTACCTAAGGCAGCCTGAATGAGAGTGAAAGAACAAGAGTTTTGGATGGACTCAGTGAAATCATCAGTAACAAAAACATTTTCTAATTATATAATTTTTTTTTATTAAAAATAAGCCCCTTGCTATATAATCTGTGCCCTATTAACTGAGTTGCATTCTTCTCTTCAGCATTATCATTACTACCAAGCCCTCAGGAAAGTATGCATGATTTCCTTTTATACAATTAACATTTTGTATGAGTGGGTTGTCGTAAAGTTGTGACAGCAAAGAGGTGAAATATATTACTGTGGCTGTTATGCATTTATTCATTCATTTGACCACAAGCATAAATCTGAGGTATATGCATACAGTGATGCAGACAGTCAACCAATTGGCTGCAATTGGTTTGCATAGCCCATGTGGGGCAAGGTGCAATAGGTTGCATTCTATGTGTCAGACAGCAACAAGTTGAAATGCATTATTGTAGACATCATCATATTTTTTAAACACCTTTATTGAATTATCACTTGTGACATAGGCACATTTACATTTATACAAAAGTAATCAAACTGTATTAACAAGTTAAAATTAACAAACATTATGCTTCACATATATTGCTATATATCCTATAACCTAAGCAACACTACAAAAATTATTTAATTCCTGCCACCCTATCTTTAAACAAGAAACATCTTTATTAAACCATCACTTATGACATAAGCAATCATACGTTTATATAAATGAAAACAAACCACACCAACACAATCCTAGTTGCTAGCATTTTACATCACAAACCATAGTAACACAGTCCCAGTTGCAAACATTATACATCACTTATAATCTACCCGATTGTTTTCAGTCAAACATTACATAGAATTTGATCAAAATCAGACATCCGATGTGTACAGTCAATTAAATGACTTTAATTGGTAAACAAAGAAACAATCTGTGTATGAAAAAGCACTAAGGGAAGGATACCAAATGACCTTTAATTCACAAATTCATATAAGTGCTTTGGTTCATTAACAACATAACTTCTTTAGAAAGCCATTGATTTGGCTTAGCAGGGCTAGTGTATGTTTGAGTAAAACAAGCATTAATACTTTCCTGTTACCTATTATTATTATTATTATTTATTATTTGATCTCTGTCAGATGTCTAAAGTGTGCACAGTCAATAAATTGGAAATACTGAGTGGATACTGAGGTAGCCTGTGGAAGGAAGTGGCTAAACCTAGCTGTTGTTTTATCACATTTAAAAGGGCCCAGAAAAGAAGCAAAATCTGCACAGAAACTTAGCTGAAATAATAAATCAGTAATGATGCTAGAAGCCAGACCAAACTTTAATAAAAAGTGTAAGCACTTTCACAATAACAATATTGCTTCATCAAACCACAATACTAATAACTCACTAAGAGAGTTTAAATAATTCAGACATTCACAGTAATTATTCAATTAGCCAATCAGGCAACATAAAGCATTCTCACATTCACATTTAAAAACCTATTCCCAGTCGATTCAAAGGAAGTAAGCAGCATTATAATGGTGATGTACTAAATAGACTACCATATGAAGAAGCCCAAGATTTTAGTACTGTTGCTTCGCTGAATATGTTCTATACAATGAGAGTGGAAGCATTTCCTATGACTAGCAGACTAATCCAATAGAAAAGCAGGAATTACATGTTTTTGTGAGAAATATTTGGTATTGTCAAAAAGTGGTGGCCTAAATATGGCAATTCAATTAATGGTATCAGTACTTATACCTAATAATTACCCTTAGCCACATGCCAAGAAACTTTGTAAGCTCAATTAAGGTAGTAATTCCTATAAAGTTAAGTGCCAGAGTGCTGTACATACTACATTAGTGTCCCTTGTGTAACGTGAAAATGAATCCTCCAATTGCAGTTTTGTTTTATGGAATTGATAAACAAATTGAGGCTTTAGCAAAAATTTGCTTTGCATGCCAAATGATTCAAAAAGCAGGACCAAAATTACCTATCCACTTGTGAGAAAGACCTTCAATAAAATGGTAGCATACACTTGTAGACTTTGTTTTTATGGACTCAGTATTCTTTTCTGATACAGATACCCAGTTTAAGTAACCAGTGGTTATATGTATTCATTCAAATATTCCAGAAAAAAAGTTCTGTAGAGCTCTGGGTAATGATCACAAGTAACAGATTATCTGTGGCAGTAGCCTTCTGATTACTTCAGAAGAGTCTAATAACATTGTAAATCTGAATGAAATATAACATTTCACATCTGCTGTAATTTAACTACAAATTGGTAGCAGCTAATTTATTTAAACATCTAAGAAAGTAATCAAATCTATGTGCCCTAAATGGAAGCCATTAAAATTCAAAACTTGCCAGTTTCTGTTAGTGTACAAAAATGTAGCATATGCAACCATTAACTCAGTGCTAACAATGTCGCTTATGAACTTAAGGCCATGTCAGGATCCATTGTAGAGCATCACTGAACAAACCTTTTTAGCACAGGAATAACAAGCTAGACATAAGCTTTTGTTCTGGACAGTTGGTATTAGCAGGTGATTGCAGAACTCATAAACAGAAATTAAGTCATATGGTCTCAGGCGGTGGGCACCTGATGTATAACATTGATACTGGAGCTAATATATGGAGGCACTGAGCAGACTGGATTCAAAGTGCTTATTTGCTAAATATGTAATGGTCTGTTCATAACAAATGACTTATGGAAAGTGAAATGACCAAAGGCATTCCCTAAAAAATTGATAGATGACCAGAGTAAGTCTGAAGGCAAATAGCTCACTGGATCCAAACCCCAAGTGAGAGGAAGCGAGAGACAGGCAGAGATGATCACAAACACTGATGGGTGACTGTAGTCACGTCTCTGTTATTTATTTATTTGAAATTTGTTTGTTAGGAAAGTCTGACTGCAATAATGTTAATTTTAGTGGAAGACAACAAGAAAAGCTCCAGATTGAGATAATATAGTTACATTTAAACGGCAAAGTTATTACAAAACCTAATACAGAAGAATAACATACTAAGTAAAAATTAAAAATTTCAGTTTGTCAGTGTGAAGTTATATATAAAGACTGCAAATATTTGAACTTAATAGTTATGCATAGACTGAAAATATCTGGACATAGATAAACTGACAAAAAGAATATTGCACATAGTTAAATAATTCACAGCTACAGTTCATGGAGATGACATTATGCACAAAAAAATACCTTTGGAATAGAGATGACTAGATAACATAGCCTAGGAAGAATTACATTTGTCCTTTATCTAAGGGGAGATCTGGTTCAACCTGGGGAAGTGCGAAAACAGAGCCAAATCTTATTTAGGTGGTCTTTTAATAAGTGTTTGAAGTTGGAGAGGTTAGAGGTAGATCTAATTTGCAAAGCGATAGAATTCCAGTTTTTAGCAACTGAGTATGAGTAGAAGGCTTGGTTAGAGGATTTGTTAGGTTTATATTTGGTGAGAAAATGTTCATTAGATCAAACCGATCTATTAGGCATGTAGGAATAGAGAACAAGACTAAAAGCAGGGCAGTTATTGGCTTTGTGAATAATATTGTATGTGGAGATAAGCTATATGTAATCTAAGTGGTGATGCAGTTTTAAGACAATTCAATACCTTAAGGGCAGTACTGCAGTGGATTTGGTTTTGTTTGTTGGTAGCAAATTTTACAACCGTTTTAGCATACCTCCAGCTTATTTTTCACTGTAACCTGAAGACTTTTTAGGATGTGTGCACCATATAAGAGATATGGGAGAAAGTAGATAGTGGAAAGAGCGGCTTTGGTGTTGCTGAGGAAGTTTTTATTCCTGTAGAACATTCCTAATTTTTGGTGAGTCTTTTGTGTTATTTTGAACATGCAGGTGGAATTTAACATGATCATCAATAATTAGTCCAAGAAGTTCTGTATGGGAGACTACTTCAATTTCAATGTTATTTAATGAAAAGGTTTTGAAATTTTCTTTGACAGATGTAAGATTTGAGGAAAAATAACAATAACTTTGTTTTTTTGGGGGGTTGAGTAGTAGTTCAGCATCATGGATCCATTTCTTAACCGAGGAAAAAACTTTTTGCGTAATACAGAGCAGCTGAGGTAGGTTATTAAATGTACATTGAGGTGTGGAATCATCAGCATATTGAGTAAGAGGGGCTGGACCTGTTCAGGTATAGAGTTCATTGATAAAGATATTAAAGAGGAAGAGACCAAGAATAGAGCCTTGGGGTTCCTCTCTGATAATTTTGCTTTTAGCAGGGGAATCAGACAGGGGTATCCTCTTTCCCCGTCTTTATTTGCATTATATTTATAACCACTGGAAAAGAAAATAAGGGATTCAGAAATTCAAGGATATAATTGGTATGGTAGTCAAGAAAAGCTGGCTCTGTTTGCAGGTGATATTATTTTATACTGATGAAACCAGAAAGGACATTTCAGTGTTGTGGAACATTTTGAAGCAGTTTCATATCTTTTCAGGATACAAAATTGATGAAGCTAAAACAAAGATAATAGTTGTAAATTATGTATGCACACATGAATTGGTTTAGCAATATCCATATTTATGGAGACATGATAAAATGAAGTACTTAGGAGTACGGATTAAAAAGGATTCTGGTGTGGCAGCTAGGGGTATGTGGGAAGAGACTAAACAAAAAATGATACAGAAACTGAGAACTGGAAGGTCTGTTATAAGGATATGGATGGCAATATATAAGCAGTTAAAATGTTTTAGTCACTTTAGTTTTTTACACAGATCAGGTGTATTTTTATCAACCAGAGGAGAAATTATGGATAACAATTCAAAGAGCTGAAAGATTTCTTCTGGTAGGGGAAGATAGCAAAAGTCAAGTCGGATAAGCTGATTATTCTAATAGAACAAGGCAGTTTGGGATTATCTGATTTGAATTGGTATTTTAGAGCTGCACAGTGAAGGCTTCTCTACATAGTACAAGCAGAAACCTATAATTCAAAGTGGAAAAGGATGATGATGAAACAGAAGGGAAGCTCAAGAAACAAAGAAAGACTGGGATTTTGGATGCAGATCCCTAAGGAGAATAACAATAACCATACAGAATATTATATTTATAAAGTAGCAGAAAGTATTCTAAGAACTAAACCAACACAAGAATGGAGAAAGGAGATTCTGCTGATAGGGATGACTGCAATAAGGGATACAGACAATAGGCAAGAATGGGGCTGGAATGTATTGAAGAAAACTGGTAAAATAAACAAAGTATTTGGAGCAAATAATTAGTGATGTGAAAAAATGGGAAGAGGACAAGAATTTATTTGGACTGCAGGTTAGAGATTGCCTTCCCTGTCAAGGATTGATATCAGAGTAAAGGCAACGAGAAAGAAATAGAGGGATCCTTAGCAAAATACCAGCACTGATAGAGTTTTTAGTAGAATCTAGAATAGAAGCTGCTGTTAAAAAAGAAATAATTAGTACAGCATGATAACTATAAGAATCAAACAGAGGAGGTTAGAAAGGATTGGGAAGAGAGACTGGATAAGCAATTCACAAAGAAACAATGAGGGGATAAATGTATGTCTTCCAGATATGCAACAAAGTCTAGAAGATTTAGAATCTTTGCTTGGTAATGTTTACATAGGTATTTTTATACCCAAAATAGACTCCATAGGATTTTTCCTCAGGTAGACAGCAAGTGTTGGAGGTGTGATGGGGATGAAAGACGTAATTGTAAACATATCTTCTGGGAGTGTAATGGGTTCAGACATTAAAGATTCCCTGCAGACTACTCTGCCAGAGATACTGAGTGAGCAAATTGGTGTAACTAAGGAAATGATACAGAATCCGAGTTGCCTAGACAAAGTAAGGCCTTTGCCAAGTCTAATTATGGTGGCTGCCAAAAAAAGAAATTACTAGAACATGGAAATCAAAGTCTAAACCAACTGTACTAGAAGTAGTGACTATACTAACAGAGATAAAGGTGCTGGAGTTGGGTTCTTCAGGAAAGTTTAGGAGCAAGCTACATAGAAAAAATGGGAATTATGGGAACAATACATGCAAAGGAGGAATGAGGTTTAAAAGAAGGCAGGATTTGAATGAGCCATGTAATGTCTGACTGACAATGATTGGATAGATTATAAGTGATATGTAATGTCTGCAATTAAAATTATGGCAATATGGTTTTTCATTTATATAAATGCATGATTGCCTATGTCATACGTGATAATTTATTAAATATGTTACTTGTTTAAAAAAAAAAAGAATAGAGCCTTGTGGTACACCAGTAGAGACATGCAGGTATGGACGGGCTATTCTGCCATTTTACAGATCAGAGTCTGTCAATTAAATAGATATTAAATCACTGTAATGAAGAAGGGTGTAGTCATAGTTGCATTTTTTTCATGGGTTTAGGGAGAGAAACTGTATAGCAGGCTTTAGACAGATAAAGGAATAGAAACAAGTTTGCCTGAGTTCCTATATTTCTTTATAGTGTCAGAGAATGAGTTGTATAGTGTGCTGGGTAGAAGCCATGCTAGGTAGATGTTAAGAGCTGTTCTCATAGAGAAAGTGGAGCAGTTGTTTGTGAATTTATTAATTTTATTTATTTATTATTTTGTTGATATTTGATTACTGGAGAAGTCTAAATGGCTTGGAGCCCGTTTTCAGTGGAGGTCTGGGGAGAAAAGTTCCAAAGTATTACAAAATGGCTTAAGAACATTTACATTCTTCAAAAATAATACAAAAATACCTACAGTTTAAATAATTGTACAAAATTAGACAAAATAAGAAAACATCGAGACTAGATACAAATTATATGGCAATGATTTAATATTTAGAGAATTTTTAGCCAGATATAGAGAAATAAAGGAAAGTTAGTATAATACAAACTGGAAATGTAATATGAAGTGAGAGAAAATCAGGCTTATGGTATACTTAGAGAGTAATCCAGGTGAGAGAAATTGATAGAAGTAAGGAAGTGAGTGAAGAAGAAGAGTAAAGAGGTGTAAGGTATGAATAGGTACTTGTTCATATTTAGGGATATAGTTTATACCAGTATTGAGCAGGAATAGAGACAGCTTTTGGCTAGGAGGTCTCAGTGTGGTTTTGAAGGATGGGAGGGAGGGTATTGTCCTATTGGACACATGTAAGGAGTGTGATGTCCCCTCTCTGAGCCAGTAATCAAGGAGCCTCAATCCTCACCACTGACACTGGTGGGGAATGTTCACGTAGAACAAAAATAGATGCTCATAGTAGTTTTAGATACAAATCTCTGCACCAAGCACAATTTCCCTTAAGAGCACTCAGGGAGCACACTCAGTCCTAGAGATGGATTTTCTTCTTCAGGCCCCAAATAAGATGTCACCTTTCTCTCTGTAGAAAGCAGTGCTCTATGTCCTTGTTCCAAGTAGCTGACACACACACGCACACACACACACACACACACACACACACACACACACACACACACACACACACACACACACACACACACACTCTTCAAAATTTCATTACACACACACACACACACACACACACACACACACACACACACACACACACACACCTGGGAAATCCTGGAACAGATTTACCAGCTATGTCCCCTCTGCCCAGATTACAAGGTAGATTCACTGTCACCTGCCAGCTACTTTAAGACTCTTACCAAGGTACCCAATTACTCTTAGTAAAATTAGTACTATACAAATGGTAATGTTAACCAAGCAAAAGACTTTCAGGAGCAGGAAGCCCACAGTGCCTTCAAATAAATGCAGTTACTCTCCAAGGTTAAACTATTTTCTAAAACACCAGCCACAATGAAATGTTTAGATACATTTAATAATAAATAATAAAATGGTAAACATGAAAATACTGAATATCTATTCACAATAAACACCAGAGTTTCAATTCACCGATGGAAATACTCAGACAGATACAGAAAAACAATACTTTTAGATAATCTCACCATTTTCCTAACTGACTGAAAAATTACAATTCCCTGGTTACTTACCAAAGCAAGGCAATATGAAGTGGGTGAGTGGTCTTTGTTGTCAGGTTCCCAAAACAGACTGCTGAGTGTCATTATCACATCTCTCACTAATATCTAAAATAATTTCAGTGCTGGCTATAGAATGACATCACATCTAGTCACCTGATTCTGTGGTTCCCACACTGCCCCCCCCTGACTAGAAGTTGAACCAGGCTTTAGCATAGATATGGCACAATACACATCTAGAGCTTTGCTAAGCTTCATCCAGCACCTGGAGACTATAAAACAATTCCAATACTTTCTTCCTTTCTGCAGAGACTAACCAGCCATTCTCTGGCACCACAGGGTAACAATTAGTTCACCAGTAAGGACAATAAGACCGGGATCCCAGACCAGACATTGCATCCTGGCTGAATTCATGCTAGTGAGATAAAATCTTTATGGCCTAAAACAAGCAATTTAATTTCTGACTATTTTCTTAAGGTAAGCTGAGCTAAGCTTAACCCCTTCCCTTCCAGCATCCTCTGTTAACATATATGCATTTCCTCAGTTACAACAGTACAGACTGATATAAATGTATATATTTTTTCTGTCCAGCAGGACCCACTGTTGATACATCTTTAACACAAGCAGCTATACAAATGCATTTTAACACAAGCATCTGTACAAATCAGTTTGATATGGAAATAACATAAAATTCTTTACAAAACTCCAGCTAACTATGTTGGCATATGTTACACATGCATTGCCCTACTTTCTTTGGCATAGCTGGCATTACCTCACATCATCACAAGAAGTTCCACGCTTTAGCAATGAGGCCCAGCAGATTGGATAGGTTTGTGGATAGAGAGGAGTTTTTGGTCATTGGATCCCAATGACTGAATGGGAACATAGTGGTGTAGAATATTATTTAGTGTGGGACAAGCAGCTGGATGCTGGATACATTTATAGATGGTAAGAAGCTGTGTATGTGTTAGCTGATGGGGTAGTTTTACCTAATTTAAGCATTTTAGTGCTATACAGTGGTCAGTTCTTAAAGGGGCATTATTTAAGTTTTGATTTTTGTGATGCCTGTTGGATAGTAAGGATGGGAGCACCATAAAGAAGTGTGGGGAGGTGATAAATAGTGACAAGTGTAGTTTTAGTTGCACTGATGAACTTTTGGCTCTATAAAGCATTCTTACTTTTTGATGAGTTTTTTCTTATGCAATTTTGTATATGCAGGTTGAGTGTAAGTTGATCATCCACTATCATCCTTAATAATTTGCTAAGAGAAGTGGCTTCACTGGTTGTATTATCAGGAAAGGGGACTTTAAACTTTGTTTTTTTCATGAGAGAGGGACTTTGGGTACAAAGTAGTAGTTTCGTTTTTAGGGTTGAGCATGAGTTGTTAGTTACAAAGCCATGTTTCAGTGGCTGTTAAACCTTCCCGAGTATTTTTTTGACAGTGATCAATATTGTGAGATGTGCAAATTAGTGTCAAGTCATCAGAGTAATGTATTTGGGAAGCCTGTTTGGATCTGTGGATGGTGTTGGTGAGAATGTTAAAGAAGAGGAAATCATGGATAGAGCCTTGTGGTGCACAGGTGGTGACTGGGAAATATGGAGAGAGGGTGGAGTGCCATTTTAATGACTGACAATTATTGGACAGGTAGTTTGTGAACCATAGAAGGGTGGGCTGAGAGAGACATAATGAGGACATTTGAAGTAGAAGTTTACTGTGACAAACTGTGCTGCAGGCTTTAGATAAGTTTAGAAATAAGAAGGAGACTAGTTTGCCATTATCTCTAGCTTTAGTAACAGTATTGACATAAGTTAGATGTGCAGCGTTAGTACTATGGGAAGGATGGAAACCATGTTGTATGGGAGTAGGAGTTATTCCTATAGGAGATAGTTTAGCAATTTTTTTTTTTATGTATTTTTCAAGTATTTTGGAGAGGGGGGTAGGATTGCTATAGGTTTAAAGTTAGCAATGTCTGTTGAATTTACTGTTTTGTATAGAGGAATAATGTGTGAATTTTTCCAGGGAGAGAGAGAGAGAGAGAGAGAGAGAGGGAATGTGGGATTCGTAGAATAACCTATTTATAAGGACTGAGAAAGGATAGGCAATGCTACTGGCTACTATTTTAAAGTATTTGCTAAGAAGTTCATCTGCTGAAGTCGATCATGGTTTGAGTTTGTTTATGAGTAGTTTTATATAGGGTGTGGGCACGGTTTGAAGGTGAAAGTGGATGTGGTGATAAGTGGCTGTTGGACAGGTTTAGGATTAGATGTCGGGGAATCCTTGGTTAGAAATGCTGTACTATGTATGAAACAAGAGTTGAATTGTTTTGCAGTTTTGAGTGGTGAGTAATTGGAAGAGGAGTTAGGGTTTAATTTTTGGCTGTGATACAAGATTTCTTTAATGGTTGTCCCGAATTTTATAGGGTTAAATTTACTGTTATTCTGAAAGTTATTATAGTATAGTTTTTTGTCTTCATGTATATGCTTTTTAGTAAGATTGCAGAGCATTCTGAATTTTCAAGATGTTGGGGTGTTTTATATTTTTGCCATTCTTTCCACGCTTTTTCTCTATCCTGCATTGACATTCTACTCATTTTGGATAGCCAAATTGCATTATGCAAATGATGATGCCTGACAGACTTGAGTGTTACTGTGTACATAACGCAAGTCCAGGGGTGTTCTGATTCCTGACACCGCAGGAGAAGGAAAGGGCCTCTACAACCCTGGAAGGGTGTTATTCACACAATAACACACACCTTGGAGGGCATTATTCACTTAGAGAATGGGCAATCTGTTAAATTCTTTTGTATTTGTTTTTTTATTATTATATACATTTTTAATAACTTTGATGTAAAATAGTTTCTCTGTACTGTTTCAAACTTGCTGTAGTACATGCTAGCAAATTGTTTGAGTTTGAAGTCACTGAATAATGAGTTACATTTGAGTTTCAGACTTTATCATAGATCTCAGCTAATCAGGAAAAATCTCAATAGAATCAGGGACAAATCCAGAAGTAACCAGGGACACATTTAAAATATTAATACTATTAATCTGAGACACTGGCAGAATAATGGAAAGTGAATTCATATATATTTTCTGAAGTAAAAAGTCTATAACTGTGTTTATTGTCATTGTTTACTAAATGCAATTCATCACCTTTTATCCAAAAGTCTGGAGTTTTAGGAGGGATTAAATGAGGAGAGATAAAAATTTGAGTCAAAATCAGGGACAAGTGAGAGTTATGAACTTCATCTCTATCAGAGAATGCATGTTAACATAAAATCATATTACTATAGCAACTTTCTAATTTCTATTTTAAGCCTTTGTTCCCCCATTATTTTAGGCTTTATCCAGATTTCTTGACCTTATAGACTGAGAGGTCCCATATGCATAACATTTGAAAGGTGCATCCACTGCTCGATCTCTCTCTCTCTCGCTCTCTCACACACACATTTCCAATTTGATGCACACAACCACCCATACACTCACACACATAGACAGAAACATAAACGCACTCTACACATACACACACTTTTCTATTTTTTTGTTATCCATTTGTTTTAATTTTACTCTCATTAAAGTACAAAACTGCTGCTTAGCAGGCATAAAATAATGGTCTGATCGCTCTCACATTTACTTTTATGCACAAGTACACACACCCAGGCATAAACACACACACACACACACACACACACACACACACACACACACACACACACACACACACACACACACACACACACACACACACACACACACTTTTCTATTTTTGTTTTCTAATTTTCTTTTTTTTTTAATTTTACACTTGCTAAACCACAAAAGTGATGCTTAGTGAGTGCAATATAAAGGTGGCTGTTATCTTCGTTACAGTCCAAGCTCCACGGCAGCTTAATATGCTGCCATGAAGTGGCTGACTTTTTTCAGCAGGCATTACCTGTACATTAACACCCTGCAATAGGATGTTTATTCTCCAATCAGAGCGGCGATCTCTAGGTTACCCATTCTCTAATTGTTTATAGTGCATTCCTTCTAGGAGGTGCAAGGCTATTTAGGATATTCAGGAAAGTTGTAGTAATTAATATTTTAAATAGATTATAGCGTAGTAATTAACATTTCTGGGTTAAACTTGGAAACGTTGCATGTTGTTTTATAAACGTGCTGATTAAGTGGATGTGTGAGATGTCTGGTTATATAGCTTGGGAAAATGATCATTGAGACAGTCTGACATTGTACTTGTGGTGGTGTATTTGCTATGGTCTGATACAAGGATCCAGTCTAATAGGGAATTTGATGTCTTGCTATAATGTGCGGAACTTTTAATTAGTTGTGAGAAACCCTATAAGATCATGCAAGAAGTACAGGGGTTGGAGTTATTGTCTAACCAACTGACATTCACATCACCTAGTAGTATTATTTCTTTTAGAATTGTTATGGAAATCCAATGCAGGATATCTTCCAGTATAGCTGTATTCTCACCAGGAGGGATGTAAAGGACAGTAATACATAATTGTTTATGATTGTTTATTTTCAGGAAAGTAATAAGAAACTCTGTTAAACTGAATTTTGGTATTAGTTTGTTGTGAGAGAAAAAGTGGTAGCTGTTTGGAAATATTAAAACAATGCCATCACCTTTCCCCTTTATATGGTCATTACAGATGATATTATAGGAATGAGATGTAATTTCAGAGTTCTTTCTGCTGGGATTAAGTCAAATTTCAGTTAGAGCAAAAATGTCAATCTTATTTTGGATAATTCGGTTATACACTTCAGCAATTTTATTTCTTATGCTTCTAACATTTATGGCAGCAAAAGTTAGATTACTGGGTTTTGACATTGACTGTTGGGAGATTACAGTTGTATGGGGAGGAGAATTGTCTTCATGTTTGTTGCAATAACTGGGGCCAGGATTAGGGTGAATGTCTCCCCAGAAGGATTTTAGCATGTGGGGAATTATTGACACTTGTTTTTAGAGAGAATTTTTCCCACTTAATTTTGTTTTGGTAGACTTGAAATGGAGTTAATCGTTAATCTGTCTATATTTGGAGAAAAGTTCATGGGTGTCATTAAATAGGTTTGGTACAATGTGTTGGGGAGAAAGTATGAATAGGTGGTTGTGACAAAGATGGGAAGCTGTTGAGAGTTATTACAGTCACTGTAGGATGAGCATGAAATAAATTATGAATTTATTTATTTATTTAGATTTAGAGGGAAAAGCAGACATCAGAATATGGATATTGTTACAAGTAAAATAATACTGCAATCATCAGAATAAAATAATCACTAACAGACATCAGAATATGAACACTGTTACATGTACAAAGAAAGGAGCAAACAGCAAAATATAAACACCAGTAATGCACGGTAACAATATAAAATGTAACATGTTTATACTGTATGAACATACTATATATTAACATTAGCACTAATGGAGTAGCCCTGTAAGGACATTAACGTATGCAAAGTTTAATGAAGAACAGGATATAGCAATGGGAATTCCCATAGCTTGTAGCTGTGCATACTGTTTGTGGTTGAGTAATTAATCTTATAGGTGAGGCATTGAAAATAGCTGATATATTATTTATTGTTGAACCTTTTCAGTATGTAAAATTAAACAAAGCAAACACAGAAGCAAAAAGCCGGCTCAGTAATAAAACCAAGTGAATGGAAATTCAAAAAAGAGCCAGCCAAACAGAGAGTAAACAACAACTTTAACTTTAATAAAATAAATAATATTAAAACATGTGCTATAAAAAATGATGAGTGCTTTTGCACCAAAACAAGGTACTTCCTCAGATCTAAAAGCAAATCATCTGTTCAAACTTAAATAACTATAAATCTACCACTTAACAGCTTGTGATTTCAGAGCAGGTCTTAAAGGAATACAATCATTTAAACCTTTGCCCCTGATGCATGAACTAATAAAATCCATGTAGTTTCAAGATTTTCAGTCAAAGTCTTAATGTCCCTCCTCCTATCGTGATTATATCATGCATAAATATATGCTGAAGATTTGTTAATATGGTGTCTGCCTGGTGTCTATGAAGCAAATGGTTGTAGATTTGCTATCTAAATGCGATTTGATTTTTTTCTTAAATTTTATCACATAACTGATTTGTTTTTCAGTAGTAACCTGTTTATATATTGTTCTCTGTGGAGATGTAACTTCAGGTCCTCTTAGAAAACTAGTCTGTTCATTTTCAAATAGTTTAATTCAAGAGGGGGGCAGTAGTTGTTATGTATTAATTTGTGAGTAAGAATATTTTATGAGAAGGGTAATGTGGTTCTAGCTGACATTGGTAATCAGTGACATTTGTAGAGTACAGTACAGCTTTGTTCCTTATTCTTTGGACAGATGAATAAATCTGAGGATTTTACTTTTTGTGGCTTGGAGTAGACAGATTTGGGTAAGAGCACAGAAATGATGGGCAGTGCATACTTTAACCTAGGTAGAAATACACTGACTGCTATAGCTCACTGGGCTTCTAAAGCCATTAAATTGATTATTTCATAAGAAACCTTTATCTGAGTCAGTACCTTGTCAACTATTAATAATGACCAAGGAATAAAGGAAAAAAAATAGGGTTGGCTGTGATTCCTAAATATTTCTGGGATAGAAGGAAGATCCACTGAGATCATGTATTGTGAAACTGATTCCATTCTTAAAAGGTTAAGGGATACTGTATAGCATTATATTAGGTTTTGCAGTACTAATTAGAAATTTATTTAACATAAGCCAGTTCCATGGTACCATGGAGTCATCCTGTAGTGGAGAGGGACTATAAGTTATTGTCAGATTTGGTAATATCAATGTGATAAGTATAAGGGAGATATTAAGAGAATGGATAACCAAAGAAACACCACAAGAAGGATAGATGAACACAGTAATATCCCTGAAAGTAAAGATGTACATTGCTATGCCATCAGAAAGAGAGCAGGAAGTTGATACCCCCACAAAGGAAGTGCTCTACTGCAAGTACAAGGATAAGTGATCAGTGCCACTTGTAATGCTGAATGGATAAGAACACCAGTTCTCTGAGGCCCAAAGATGGAATGCATTAATCAGCAGTCTCAGCCTGTCAAAGAGGTGGTGTCACCTGTTGGGCTTAACACATTACTGCCACAAACCTTCCGAATTTAGAAAACTACTACCCAATGCACCTGAGAAAACACCTCAGAGAATGATCCTTTTCAGAAAGAATACTTTGATCTGTAAAGAAGAAGAAGAAATTATTAGTAAAGTGAATATTCAAGTCAAATGCCAGTTTGTACCACTTTGCATTATGCATACATCATTTAGTAATCATATTAAGTACTAACAAAGTACCTGATGACATTTTAAAGACTGTAATTGTCACCCTGTGTGTAACAACATTACAAGTGTGAATGTGAGGAGACACCTGCGATATCTGTGGTTATGGTACCATGGAGTAGTCTTCATACTGAAAGGTAAAACAGCAGTCAGAGAGTTAGTATATTTAAATAACAGAGGTCTAGGGAGCACAGTCTTCCATGTC
Source organism: Protopterus annectens (assembly GCF_019279795.1). Classification (NCBI taxonomy): domain Eukaryota; kingdom Metazoa; phylum Chordata; order Ceratodontiformes; family Protopteridae; genus Protopterus; species Protopterus annectens. The sequence goes on from NC_056734.1 coordinate 559,658,500, forward strand.
AGGAGATGGTAGGACCCATTCCCTGCAAAAATGATTTAGTTGTACAATAGAAAGTTCAACATTTCAAAAATGCTTTAGTTGTACAATAGAAAGTTCAACATTTCAAAAATGCTTTAGTTGTACAATAGAAAGTTCAACATTTCAAAAATGCTTTAGTTGTACAATAGAAAGTTCAACATTTCAAAAATGCTTTAGTTGTACAATAGAAAGTTCAACATTTCAATAATGCTTTAGTTGTACAATAGAAAGTTCAACATTTCAAAAATGCTTTAGTTGTATAATAGAAAGTTCAACATTTGCATTTTCCTCAGTCAAAGCTTATCTTGTGGACATTCATGACCAACAGTCTTACAATTATGATAGGTAGTCATGCCAGAATAACATACATTTGGACATTATTAAATGGGTATGAGCTTGTAAACAAAAACATTCCTGTGCAAATGACCTTGTTAGTTAGATACTGCAAGTAAGAGAGGAGGGGGTAACATAGCCAGTTCTCCTGGACATGAGCTAGTAGAAATTGTATGCCCTCTAACTATGACATGGTAATTTAGAAGCTTGCAGTAAATTGCTGCTTCAGATGTTCTCTTGTTTTATCATTTATTAAATCTTAAGGTATATGTATAAAGGTATGGATACCACAAATACTGCAGCTTTCTGTTTACAGTATATGAATGCTGAATATTTTTGTACAAACCTGAGTGACCTTAAAACAGCCTGCCTTCTCTCATTCTTTATTGTGCCAGATTAAGTACTTATTGAGAAATCCTATGGTTGCTCAGGGCTAGATGGTTAGCCTGTTGCAGATGGGATGAGATCTGCTGGTTGTAATCTGTGGCATAATGATCCAATGCTTTAGAACAGTTTCCTAAAGTGCCATTAGATTATCCCCTTTACTTCCCCACTGTAGACCAGCGATACAGATATTGTAGCACCTAGCCTTTTCTGTGTATTGCTAATTGAGACCTGTGGGTGTTACACCATCCATCTTTCATAAATCATATAAATGACAGCCATCAACTCAGAGTTGCCCTGCTTGTATTTTGGCTTCAATGCCCAATTGAGTGGTCCCTAACTGTAAGTCCTCCAAATAAATTATTGGTGTTTTCTTACCTGTTATAAGCAATGTACGTGGAAGCATATTTTACCTATATCCCTCATGGAAACACAAGTTTCCTGAATACCACTTACCACAACCATTTTGTTTTGTGCATTTTATTTTGTGCTAGACTAATCACCAAATTATGTAGCACATTCAAGCAGCTCTACCAGCTAAGCTATTTGTATCCTAAGGTCAACAAGACAGTCCTGAGCACTGCAGGGTTGGTTGGTGGAAATGTAAAATTGAGATGACGAAGACCAGTGCTGTTATGTTAGGGCACAGCTCTCAATCTTCTGTCTCCAAAATGTGGATCAGTACCTCTCACGCTGTGGAGAAATGGGCAAAGTGTGGAGCATTTATAAGTGGTTCCAACTAAGAAGTTCATAATATAGTTATTAACCATTTCTTCAGTCATAAAAAAATAGTTCTTTTGATGACTTAGTACGATTCAGTATTATTCAGTGTTATTTTCTATGGATATGCATTTAAAAAATAATGAGTATTTGCCAACCCTTTCAGTGTGGAATAGCACAGAACATAGAATTTATAAGACTCAAAATGTGGAATATTTCTCATAATGGGGTACAGTCATGAGGTATGTGTTGGGGAAGAGGTGTAAGTGACAGAGCAGCTGTATCTTCTGGAAACAAGCAGATGCATAGTTTGTGTGTGTGCATGTGTTTGTTCAGGCGATATTTGAATATATGGTTGTCTGTTCGTGCCTGTGTGTCTGTGTGTGTGGGTGGTGAGGGAGTATTTGAATGCATTTATGTGTGTGTGTGTGTGTGTGTGTGTGTGTGTGTGTGTGTGTGTGTTTGTGTGTGTGTGTCTGCACATGTCTGTGTGAATGAATTTTCCCTGAACATGTGAATACTGTCAGCTACGCTTAGAGCATTGCATGTAGGTACCTGTAGGAAGGGACCTTAAAAAAATAATCTCCAGACCATCATTTACATAAGTAATTGTATCCCACTCATACCACCTTCCTAAACCATTAGGGATGTGAATGGTTAAACTAGAGCAAGGCCTGAAGTGGTTGGCAGGTGTCCACAGGTTAGAAACCAGCAAGGAAGATTGATGAAACAGTCAGGTAAAGTATTGGTTGAAATTTACCACATTCTGTGGTCCATCCTGTGTGTAGAAGGAGCCTTTGGAATAGTTTTATTTTTGTTGCTTTCCTCCTGTTTTGGGAATTATTACTTGAATGGTAAGGACTGGTGATGCAGGTGTGACAGTCCTCATTTTAGGTTGCTGCTGTGTTTTTGACACTGAGTCACCCCCTCCCACATTCAGTCACTCACCAAAAATAAATAAAAGATTATGAAGAAAAAAATATAACATGACTGTAATGGACATTAGATTTATCTGAGAAAGGAGTCAAAATATTTGTCTCAGCTGGTATGATAAGAGATGGGTACTCTGGCCAGTAAACAGAATATCGAGTGGACAAGAAAAGGCAACAGAGATGGTTAGATTTGGCATGTTACTCTGGGAAGAGGAGGGAAGGAGGATAAGAACATAAAGAAGCAAAAAACTTGAAACGTTTTACATCTGCATTCACAGCCAAGACTCCACTGTAGGTATCACTTTTTTCTTTAATTTCCTTGCTTTTATCTTTCCAAAATGACAGCACTGTTTGATGAAACATGACTTTACACCATGAACTGTATGCTCTCAACATAATTGTGTTACTAGTTGTAGTCATTGTTATATACAAGTATAATCTTTGCTGCTCCAATGTGACTTGAACATCCTGCTGCTCAGGTTCGGCTGGTTCTGTGGATGCCAGCCCACCATTACCACCATGACCAGGTTAACTGGCTAACCCAGACAATCCAGTCGAGCAAGCACATCAATTAATTACATTCTTTGCTAATTGTTGCATAAAATGAAATACCAGTGTTATCTTTAAGCTCTTGCCTAATATAATCAGACAGTTCTACGCAGTCTGCACAACACAGTTGTCTAGGATAGGACACATACTGCGCTCTGTCTTTGCAACTCTCCTAACACTACCCCAGCAAGTTTTGCTATTGGGTTTTCATACATATGCTATCTTCATACATAAGCAACATGTTATAGATATCTCACATTCATGTACCTTCAGACACCCCTTTTCACTTGACATAATATATCACATCTTTGTTCACTTATCTTGCTAAATTGTAATGGTATACTATGTTAGGCAGGGGTGGGCCATATTCACTGTGACCTAACTAAGAGGCAGCATCTGGTTTACAACTATGGCCCAGATTAGAAATAACAAAGATTAGCAATGATGTATGCAATACTAATATCAAACAAAGCTGTACCATGCATTAGACACAGGCTACTATGATAGCAAAGTATTGAGTGCAGGTCACAGTGTCATTATATGCACAGGTGGTGGGCCACATTGACAGGTGTCTGTAACAGGCATAGTTGGCAAGTCTGCATGTGTGTGTGTGTGTGTCTGCATGTATACTAGTGAAACATACCATTGTAAGCTGATCTGATCTCTGTAACATGACAAGTGTTCATGGCTGCATTATTTTACTCCTATGGCCTCTGGTTAGAGCTGTGTTCCCTTGTATTCTATCCATCTTCATTAGCAGTGGATTGCTATATGCCGTACTGATGTACCTGTGTGCCTTTTTAAGTCATACATATCCTGCACAAGAATCGTGCTGTCAAGTGCAACACAGGTATGCTACCTGCATGGTCATAGTTCACTGATCTTAGCTCCCTGGCCTTGTGCAGGTGTGGCTCACATCATTAACTTAAAGTATAAAGCATGCCATCCATTATAATATCAGTAACACTTACTATTATGACCCCCAGGTAGAGTTATACATGTACATGTCAGTAAGGCCCCATCCAAGATCAACGTGTTGCTGATGTACTATATTATATTCCATATAATCATCACAGGGTTTTTTAATCCAACCAAGCAAAAATGCAATGTAGCTTAATAGGTGTCACACTTGCTCCTGATGCAGAAGGGTCTGGGTTCTATTCCCACATCAGGTAATCGAGTTAATTTTCCAGTGTTGACACTGCAGTTCAGCATGAGGGGGTGCTGTACCCCTGAGTGTGATGTCCTTTGGATGAGATGTTAAACTAAGACCCCATCTGCCAGAGATGGTGGTGTTTCAGGGGGATGTAAAAGATTCTACTGCACCTTCTGAAAAAAGGAGGGGGTCCTTTATTTTTTACATATTTACCAACGAAAAGACCAGCGCAGAATGTCTTGACTTAGCTTGGGCTCTGTGAGCTTCAGAACCACTTTAAGCTTTATAACTTAAGGGATTATCCAACATTAAAACCATACAGCAATGCAATTTAAATGAAAGCTTTTTTTAAAAATCAAAAAAGCTACATTGAAGTTTGATAGGCGGCATAAACTTATTAGGCTGATGAGTGCTGTTAAAATGCATTCATTTAAATTGCATTGCTGTGTGGTCTTAATGTTGGATTAAATCCCTAAAGTTATAAAGCTTAAAGTGGTTCTGAAGCTCACAGAGCCCAAGCTAAGCCAGGACATTCTGTGCTGGTCTTTTCACTGGTAATTTTAAAGGTTGCCTTTGACCTCCATGGTCCGATTTTGGAAAAGGAGGTTGCTTTAGCTTGTGCATCCCAACCCTCCAGGGTCCCATTTGGTGTTTTTATACTTTTTTACATGTATATTTACATATTTACAAAATCTACATATTTACAGGCAAATATATACTCATTTTCTATTTTTTTTACTATGTATAATTTTTCTTATAACTTCCTCATTGTTCTTTTCACATGATCCCCACTCCTTTCACAACCATACTCTAGTTTTTCACAATATATTTGCCAAAATCCATTTTCCCTTAAACAAAATTTCATTCAATCTTTCATTTCAAATAACCAACATTACATAAAACAATTCTCATCTACCCTTCTCATATATTCTTTCTTCTTGTTCTTATGATATCCATACATAATCTCATTAATATCTAATATGTTTTGCCATTAATATTCTCAAAACATTTTTCTTCACATTTGTTCCATAGTTTCACCACTCTTTTACATTTCCAAAGAAAAAAATGCTCTGTTGTCTCTTACTCCTGATAAAATAAAAACACTCTTTCAACTTTCTTTTTAAATGGCATACTCCCCCTTACTTAACCTATGTATTACCAGTCTCCATAGAAAATCCTTATACTCTGCTATCTCAGGGCATCACGTTTTCCTGTCTTTAATGGTTTTAATCACTTTGGTAAATTTTCCCATGGATTTACATAATGATATTGTTTTGTCACATTATTATAACACATTCTTCTATTTTTCTCTATTATCAATTTTTATTTTGATGTTAGTATTTCTTTATGATGATGTTTAATGTCCTCATTTACATATTCATTTTATCTTTTTCTTATTCTCATCATCTCGCAGAACCTTTTGTACTTATATTTAAACATTCTCAATATCAATTTCTTATTTCTTCCTTTACCGACTTTAATTTTCTATATAACTTTAAAGAAGACAAACAACTAGATTTAGTATACCCAATCCCTTTTAATCTTCACTCAGATACAACAAACATGATTTACTGGGTTTAATATTGAACCCCATATGAAAGAAAACACCAGTTACGCAATTTATTTTCATATTTGTGTTTGATCATATAAACATTTGACATAAAAGCTAGCTTTCCCCATTGATACAATTTCACCAGATTAACCTTTTTCCTGAATGCTAATTTATATATCCTCCACAGTAGACACATTCCAATAATTTATTTTATCAAACCCTCCTATCACATCATAACTTCATAATTTTCCCAAATGTTATTCATAGCAAAGACACCCCATTCATTGAAAAATACACCCCCCTAATTTTTACCACATCACCCAAACCCTTACTTTTATTTTTATTGATGGTCATTCCCATTTCATTTAAACACCCATTCAGACAAACTAACACTTCCTTCATCCATATTTTATTCTTATCATCTACAACTACATTGTCTACATATGTCAAAATTACTGGAATCACTACATCCATTTGCATCTTATATCTAATATCTTTCATTTTATAAGCTACTTCACTCAGTATGACTTTTATTACTAGTGCAAACAAAATTCCACTCATGGGACATCCTTGTCTTATCCCACACTTCATGCATATTTCTTTACTCAGCCACCCAGTCACTAACACTCTCACTCTATTACTGTGATATGCTGACATACACACTCTCCTAATTCTATTACACATCCCATACTTCTTCATAGCATCCCACAAAGCATCATGTCCTACCGTATCAAACATTTTATTTTACTAATAACACCTACCATAAGTTTTGCATCTCCCCTTCTACTTATGATTATATCATCCATATTTTTTTACAAACAATAACAATTTTTGACATCCCTTCCCTTTTATACCATGTATACTTTCTTCCATAAATATTCCTCATCTTTCCTTCCATTTTCCTCTGTATCATTCTCATAAAATATAATCTGTATCATTTAGTTTCATGGGACTCCATTTTTTATTTCATTCTTCTCATCTTTCTTCCATGTAAATTTTAATAGTTCACTACATAACTCTTCATAAACAAACTTTTCCTTCAACTATTCATTTAGTATATTTACAAAATACTCCCTCTTTACCAGTCCATTAAGTTCTTGTACATTCCATACCCTATACCATCTGGGCCTGATAAGTCAACATTTACTTTCCTAAATATTTCATCCAAATTTATTAATAGTAATTTATTTTTCAAAATTTTCATTAACTCATTCTGGAGTTTTGGTTTACTTTCCATTATGTCTTATTTTCCATCTTTTTACTCTTACATATATGCTGTACTACAATAGTACTCATAATTTGCTCGTGTGTTCTTTTAACCTCTCTTTTTACATTTTTTATTCTCCTCATTATACTAATAATTTTCCTTTACTATTTTACTCACATTGCAGTTAATTCCTCCCTTCTCCCTTGCAAATAACATCTCTGCCTAAACAGTAATGTCTTCATTTTTTTCTCTATTTATTTTATATATTTCTTTTTCCTTATCATAATACTCTCTTATATTATTCTCTAAAATCTCTAATACGGTTCTATACATTTTTCCATACTTCACTTTCTGTTCCTTTCTTACATCATCCTGCTTTGGAAAAAACACTTTTTATGCTTTTTTTTTAAATTCAATCCACCATTCAGACCAGTTTTTTTTTATAGAAATCCTTCATAGTTGTATGATCCTTCCATGGCTGCAATACTTCCTACTCTCCAATTTCATCCCAATAATCTCTCATTTATTCTTTTTATTTCCTTTCCTATTTTAGTATGATCTCTTTCTTCCATCACCCTTATCCATACTGATAAATGGTCTGAAAAGTCATCACAACTGTATCACTGCCTGCTACCCCCAAACCTTCCAGTAATACATAATAATCAATTTCAGATACATATGCCCATCTTCAATAAGTCCATTGACTGATTCCACACATTTAATTTACCACTTTTTATCACTTCCTATATTTTTTTACCTTTCTCTTTATTTTTATATTTTCCCCTTAAATCATGATTAAAGTCCCTACAATTATAATTGTCATGTTAACCACCACGTAGTCTAATATTTGATGAAACAAATTTTCTCGCTTTCACTGCTAGTTATATACACATATAATGCTATAATTCTATAAACATGTTTTCTCCACCTCACATCCACAACAATTAACCTTCCCATCTTTTCCAACATTACATCTAATATTTTCGAGTCTGTATTAGTTTGTCACAATGCAATTGCAGCGAACACTGGATTGTCGACCCATATTCAGTGAAAATCATTTCAGAGATTCACTGAATTTACCGAGGGCAATATATACTTGTCCCACAGCACAATGGACTGATAGCTGTCCAAATCAAACTCACCCAAATGGGGGGCTTCACCCCCCCACACCTCCAATGCGAGGGGCTATGCCCTCCACAACTCCCCTAACCATATATACCAACTCCAATATCACAATACAGTGGAGAAAAGGGTAAAGTCGTGCTGTAGGGCAAGTATTCACTTGCCCTCAGTAAATTCAGCGGATTGCTGAAATAATTTGCACTGAGGGTTGACGATCTGGTGTTCACTGCAACTACATTGTGGTAAACTGATATAGACCCATATTTTCACAGGTTTTTATACAACATGGCCACTCAAGAACAGCATCCTCTTCCTAAGTTCCATATTATATTCCCTCCCTACAATTTTTCTGTTTGCAGTCTTTCTTTACTTGTTAGGAATCTTGCATTCTCTAGCAGAATAACGTCCATGTCACATTTAGCGCACCATTCCACTATCCCTATTCGTACAGAGATACAAATACTGTTGACAGTTACTGAAAGCACTCTGCAGTTGTTGCTCTTCCTTCTTTTTAAGTTTATAGGAAATATTTTTACATTTTCATTATCGTATTTTTACTCTTTCCCCAACTGAATAGTTTTCTGGGTTTATCTACAAAAAATACGTGACCCCCAGAATCAGATTTTTCACTGGCTAGATCTTCAAAAAATATTAGTATCAATCCCTTCTCCTGACCTCTCTTCCTACATGCACTCTCTGTCCTCATTTTCCCAACCATATTTTTACTTCTTCTACAGTTTCTTCTTCACCTAGTTCACCCTGCCCTATAGCCTTGTGTTCTCCTTCTTTGTGTATGTTTTTTCCTTTCCTTTCCTTTTCTTGTTCAGTACTTACTGCTTGCTCTTCACAATCCATCCAAAAGTGTCCCTGTTTTACACAGCCTGCATTGAGGTACACACCTTCTTGCTGTATGTCCTTCTTTCTCCCCATACTGGTTGCATTGTACTTTGTCACAATCATTAATTACATGAGAAAAATCCCCACAAAAGAAACATGATTGAAATGATTTAGGCTGGCCTGGATAGCTTATTGCCCCTATATGACCAGCCACAAAAATAACACTTGGCAAGTGTTCCACCATGTTTTTTTTCACATTTCATAACAGCTTCCAACTTCCACCCTTCATGCCGTAAATTTCTCTCATCTCTTTCACAATATTATTAATAGTTTGACACATACCCTGCATCCATTTTTATCCACGTCATCAGTTCTAAACTGCAAAGTAACATTTTTTAACATTTTAATTTGCTACTAGAAAATAAATAATTGTTCCACAGACAAATGCTCCCTTTCTGTTGCACAGTTCCAGAAATCTTATCATTAGTCCATCAGTTTCAAATGCTGAGTCACAAAGTCTCTGTCCCAACATGTATAAAAGACTGAATTTCCTGAGCTTTAATACCAGAACAGATAATGGATTGCTCCATACATAATATCTGACATTGTTCTTATTCTCACAATTGGTGTTCTCTTCTTTTAAAAACAGTATGTTTATAATTTATTTCTGTTCTCCTTTTTGCCTGTCACTGCTGCATACATTTTAACTGCTGCATTCTCTGCTACCACATCATCTTGTTCCTTTTCCAATTTCCATTTTCAGCACTTCTGAAATAGTTACCTGCCATCTCACCCCATGAAATAGCAGAACTGTCACTTGGATCATCCTGATTGTTTTTAACAGAACAGTATCTGCAACCCTCCTGGTGCCATTTCTATTATCTGCATCACTTCAACAGCCTCTCTTACTTCTTTCTCCATGGAGACAGCTAAACGCTGCTCATTTGTAACATCCACCATACAGGAATAGGTTCATAGGTACATAGGTTCATAGGTTCATACTAGGCTATCTGCCCTAGGGCATTTATAAGCCTAGCCAGAATGTGTTTGGCTTTCGCCACCCATTTTAAATTAATTTTGCTATGCCCTTTTTCGAGGTTAGTATACTGTGCCTCTGTCTAACAGTGACACAGAAGTGATACCCGGGGTAAACCTATGATCTCCCATCCACTCATCAAGATTCCTCTTGAAGAGAGTCAATGAGGGACTCTGCCTAACCTGGACTGGGATTTTATTCCAGAGTGAAGGGAGCCTCTGGGTTATGAATCTGTCCCTCCAGCATGTCCTATTTATTTCAGTGCAGAGGTTCAAGTCTCTCGAGTGCGTAGCTCGATGGGATTTGGATTTTCTGAGGTGCAGCATGTCCATTAATTCCGGGTTGGACATGGCTTTATACATCAGGCACAGATCGCCTCTGAACAGGCGGTATGCCACTGAGTAGAGCTGGAGTTTCTTTAACCGGGCAGCATATGGCATCTGTTTGAGCCCTTTGATCCTCTTGGTGAGGTACTTTTGGGGTCTTTCCAGTTGCTGCAGGTGTCTGGTAAGGTACATCCCAAAAGGGGCATTGTACTCAATTATGGGCCTGATGAGGGATGAGTAAAGAGGCACGATGACGTCCCCTGATCTACATGTGAATCCCTTCATGATTAGGTGGGCTATATAAAACGTTTTTCTAACCACTTTGGCCACGTGGTTGTCAAATGAGAGATTGCTATCAACTTGGGTCCCCAGGTCCCTAATTACTTCTTCTGTACTTAATGGATTACCACCTATGTGGTAATTTGTGGGCACTTTGTTTTTGCCAAAGGGGATGACTATACACTTTTCGGCATTTAGCTTGAGGCCATGGCTCTGGCACCAGTTGTCTGTTTCTATGAGGCCCTTTTGGAGGATGCTTGTGTCGACTGGAGAGTCGATTATGGTGCCCAGTTTGCAGTCATCTGCTAACTTGGTCAGCCACAGTCCTTCCGTGTTGGCCTGTACCTCCGAGAAATATATACCGAACAAGAGAGGTCCCAGGACTGAGCCTTGTGGGACACCACTTGTAACTGGTTTGGAGTCTGACATGGCTCCAGCAATTCTAACCATGTGGGTTCTGTCCTTGAGCCAGTTTGCAATCCATCTAGTGACATAGGGGTTTATATTTAAGCTGGTGAGCTTATCTATAATGCCCGAGTGGGGTATTATATCGAAGGCTTTTGCGAGGTCCAGGTAGGCTGTGTGGACCACCTTCCCCTCGCCAATGGCCTTGGTGACTGTTTCAAAGAAATCAACCAGGTTTAAGAGGCAGGATCTGCCCTTAACAAAGCCGAACTGGGTAGGATCCAGTGTTTGTAGGTCCCCAATATCTTTATTTATGAGGTCCATGATGATCCTTTCCATAGCTTTGCAGACCAAGCTAGTCAGGCTTATGGGGCGATAGTTTCCAGGATCCGTTGAGGCACCACCTTTATGGAGAGGGACCACTGTTGCTGTACGCCACTCTTTGGGCACATATCATGTAGTAAGGCTGAGATTGAACAGTAGTTTTATGTTTGGGTTTAGCTCTTCTGGGAGTTCATGTAGGACAGTCCGGGACACCATCTGGTCCCATTGATGCTGTGTTTTTGCTTTGGAGAGGGCGGCTCTTACCTGAGCATCTGAGATGTCAGGGGCAGCACTCTGCTGGGATAGATATTTGCCCTTTGGTGGGAGAAGTTTGCGCTGAACTTGTCAGCTAGGATGTTGGCAATGTCTGTGGGTTCGTGTATTTTTGTCATTTTGGACTAATTCTGAGCATATCTGGGAATTACCACCCAGGTTCCTAACATAACTAAAGAAAGCCTTATGATTATCCTTAGTGTCCTGTGTAATTTTTCTCTCGAAGCTTGCCTTAGACAATTTTATGTGTGCCCGTAGTTTTTGCTAATACTGATCAGTGATGCCTTCCTTTTGGGATTTTGCTCTATCATTTAGTAGCTTCCTCCTTCTATTGTATAGTTTGTTTATGGCTGGGGTCCACCAGACAGGACGTCTGCCTTTGGAGGATTGGGTCTTGGTTTTATTTGGGATCGCATGATCCATGCATTCCTGAAGGTTTTCATAGAATGCGTTTATCAAGGATTCTGCGGTCTGGGCCGTATTTTCCACAGGCCCAGGGGCTTTGAAGGATTCCACCTCAGTTTTGAGTAGTGTGAAATTTGCTTTAGAGAAGTTTTTCACTGTGGTTTTCTGGGCAGGGGGTGGGGTCGGGATGTGAATATCCAGTGAGATTAGTTTATGGTCTGATCTTACCAGTGAGGGATACACTTCTGGTCTGGAGCATAGAGTCCCCATGTTGGTGATGATCAGGTCCAGTATGTTTTCCCCTCTTGTAGGAATGGTAACAAGTTGTTCCATAGCATTTGACTTTATAAATTCTAGGATCCTTTGGGCTAGGGTGTTGGAGCTAGAGTAATGCTCCCAGTCTATGTTTGGGTAGTTGAAGTCGCCCAATATAATGGTGTTTGGAGAGACCTTCATAATTTCCAGTGTTCTCAGGAAGGCCGAGTGGGGTTCCTGGGTTTGGGAGGGTGGTCTGTAGCAGGCTATAAACTGGAAGGCAGTTTTACCCACTGTTAGTTGCACATGGATAGTCTCTGATGCTTCGTGCTTTGCCACCAACCTGGAGGTGTGGGTATCTTTGATGAATATCGATACCCCCCCTCCGTTTGTGGTTCGGTCCAAGTTTTGGGGCCGAAAAGCATGGTATGAGGTATAACCTGGTAGTGCTGGGGTGCTCTCAGGAGCCCTGAACCAGGTTTCTGTTACTGCACAGATATCGATGTTCTCCATGCTAAGGAGAGTTTCAAGTGCGTGCATCTTGAGGTTTAGACTTCTGGCGTTGAGTAGCATTACTCTTAGTTTCTTATCCGTTGTGATACCTATGGAGGTGGGTTTGTCTTTTGAGCCTTGCCTAAAAAAGGCACTATGGGGGTAGCAAGAGCCTTTGCCAATATCCGAAAGCCCATGGGTGACAGGTGCAAGCCGTCCCTAGCGAAGCATCGTGGCTTGTCGAGCATATCATCCCAAGCTGACATGCATTGGATCCCCTTTGAATGACACCAGTACTTAAGCCAATTGTTGAAATTGATCATCTTGTCTTCATATTGTGGCATCATTCTTGGTGAGGGTAAGATGCTACTCAAGGTCAGGGTCATACCGGCCTGGGCTACATGCTCAGAGAGCTCCTTTATGTCTCTTTTCATGTAGTCCAGGGAGGTACGTCTCAGGTCATTCACACCAGCATGGACAATGACTGAGTCATATTTGTACTTGCCTTGGAGTGACCTGAGTGCTTGTGTTATGTGGCGGATCCTAGCACCCGACAGGCTGCTCACCGTGACCCTCTCCTTGTTCAGCCTGTTGAGCGGGACATCAGTGTGCCTGACGATAGAGTCACCTATTACAAGTGTATCAGGTGTGTTGTTTAGTCTTAAGGGCTGTGACTGTTTGGCACACTGGCTTTGTGAGATATGTGTTGCACGTGTTTTGTTTTGGGGTAGCGGCTGCTTGGGTGTCTGCTTTGGAGGTCTCTGCTGCTTCAGCAGATCTTTATTTAGAGCCTCCGAGTATGTTTTTGTGTGATTATGTGTTTGGTTTGCTGTCGTGGTAGGTCTATGTGAGACTGGAATTGTAGTGAGTGTGGTTTCCTTCTCCTCCTGACTGGTTATGCCAGTACTGAGTTGAGAGAGTTTAGCCTCCAGTTTGGCTATATGGTTGCATCTCTCACATGTGTTGGAATTTGTTGGGAGGAGGAGAGGGTTGTCTGTGTACATGAGGCAGTTGTAACATTGCCTCAAGATTCCCAGATTCACCAGCTGGACCAGAGAGGAGATTGACAACTGACCTTTGGACATGCTAGAATAATATTGGGAATTCCTTAATAATTGAAAACCAGGGCCAGTGGGGAGTGAGGGTGTAGTGCTTTTAATTTTTAGTGCTGACTTATATAATTGCTTTAGTGAGCAAGTGCCAGGTAACTTAAGTGCAATGTGTTACAGGTAACTTAAATGCAAAAACGACAAACAGTAACTTTCTTTCAAGTGAAACAAGGAAATAAGTACAGTAAGCAATGCAGATATCACTAGTGATCCACAGAAGCGCTAAGAAGCCGCGTATTAGGTGGAATTAGCATTCCAGGGAAATAACAAGCAAACAAACAACAAGCATATAAACAAAGCTAGATTCAGCAGGCCTGGATCTAGTCTATGCTATGGCAAACAAGGTGTACCAATTTCAGTAAGATACAGTTCAAATATTCAGGCACTATAAACCTTTAACCAGAAATTCCCAGCTCAGAAGGGCAGAGTCCAGCCTCTTCTCCCACAAGAGTGCAGACCACAAACCTTCTTAATGTAAAATAACTGGCCTGAAGCCCAAGTGCTTAAACCAGAACTAATACACTTTAAGAATAACAGACACTGGGCTCTCAATCAGCAACTCCCAACTTAGAAGGATGAAAGCTACTTGTCCTGCCACCACAGTGCATGCCACAAACCTTCCTAATGTAAAACAACTGGTTTGAAGCCCAAGTGCTTAATCCAAAAGACTTAGAATGATAGCTACACTTTAATCAAGTTACTACCAAGCAGTAATAAATACAACTGAATACTTTAGAGAATGCCTGGATTAGTGCTCAAGTTACAAAAACAAAGCTAGATCCAGCAGGCCCGAATCCAGTCTATGCCACAGCAAACAAGGCGCACCAACTTCAGTAAGAAGCAGTTCAGATATGCATGCACTATAAGCCTTCAACCAGAAATTCCCAGCTCAGAAGGGCAGAGTCCAGCCTCTCCTCCCACAAGAGTGCAGACCACGAACCATCTTAATGTAAAATAACTGGCCTGAAAGCCCAAGTGCTTAAACCAGAATTAATACACTTTTAGAATAACAGACACTGAGCCCTCAATCAGCAGTTCCCAACCTAGAAGGATGTAAGCTACCTGTTCTGCCACTACAGTGCAGACCACAAAACCTCTCAGTGCAAAACAACTTGTCCGAAGCCCAAGTGTTTAAACCAAAAGGCTTAGAATGAGTTACACCAAGCAGAAATAAATACAATTGAGTACTTTATCTTTATTTACATTCTGAAGCTCCATATTGAATATATTTTTGTCCAAATTCTCCATAAATTTCCTCTCTCTTCTTTTATGCTGCTGCTTCCTTTAGGTATTCCTTGCTTCTGTAGGAGCTGCCCAGCACCATCTAGTAACTCCTAAGAGTAAGGGAAAGTCCACAGTTCCCTGGGCAAATTTCCTCTACCCAACATGAATGCCACCTTGGTTCTCCCCAGGGAAGATGCCATTGGCCTAGCAGGACTAATCCAATCAACAAAGTGTAAAATAAAAGAATTTCCTCCAATCCAAACAAACAATACCATACCATCTCTCCAGATGCAGGGTTACATACATAATTTTATACTCCAGGTACAGATTTCTCTAATTAGTAGTATGTTGTAGTTACAGTCTGCAGAATGCATGCCTCTGGACACTCCTTCACTACACATGAAGGAGGATGTGCTATTCCATCCCCCTGACCTGTATGAGGTACCCTGACTATCAAGGTGGGGATCGTATGTCTGGCCAAGTGCCATGCTGTACTGCACACTTGTTCTTCTGGTCCCCTACCATGCTGTGTCAATGGCCACAGCCCTGCCAGTCCTACACAGAACACCTATCACATTCTCTTGCATTCTGTATGCACCGACTCACTCAAGGAACATGGAGGTACTACTTATACATGATTTTTATAGTGCATGCTAGCTTTTATGCCCACTGTGACTTGTACTACTGGTCAACGATAACAATAATACTTGTCTGCCATATGCTAACAGATGCCCTTGCTTTTGTCACTGGATTTGCTTTCATTGCTGCATCACACTGACATGGTCAGTATGTTGCCCTGTGACTTCTGTACAGTTGGCTGCATGCACCATGCCATCCTTGTTCCATTGGTATAATCCATAGTAGCATGGGTGTCCCCCCACCCTTCCATGGCACCTGCTGTCCCCATTGCACAGCTACATGGGTGAGATCTGGTGTCTTAATGCCCCATGCGACTCATTTCCTGCATTTCCTTTACCCTGTAGTCTGCCTGATTGGACATATCCTCTAAATTATCCAACATATTTTACAACAGTTTTGTATTTCTCTAGGTACTTTTATACCTGATAGTCATATACAGACCTGATAGGAATGTTTTTCTTTCTCTCTCTTTCTCACTATACTTCCTTTATATTTATTTGATGTCTGTTGTTTGTTGGCTATGGCTCTGTATGTGGTGTGGCAGTGGTCACCATACAGTTGACCTGCCATGCCATCTCCTGCGGAGTCTCAAGGTGCCTCTAGGCCAGCCAGTTGGTAGGGGAGTGACAGTCTGGAGGGTTCCATTGTAGCCTCTGCTGGTAAGTCACCATGGAGAGTATTGTTACACCCTCTGTGGATGTGGCCAGTAGATCCCACTGTTTTACTCAGCAGTTGGAGGAGGTGGTGATGGTGGTAATGGACAGGAATGATATCTGCACTGGCCATCTGCAGAATGCCCTTGTGCAAATTGTGGAGTCACACTGCTGCCTGGTCCTAACCAACATGTTATGAGAAACAGGACTCAGTGGGGAGAGCAGTTACAGAGATGGCTGTCCCCTGCCTGGACTCTGCTCTGAGCAGCATGAAAGGAAGCCATCATCCCAACCTGCTCCCATCATGTTGTTCTCTTTCCATGTGTTTCAGTTCCTTCACCTGTTTCTGGGTCAGTCCTCCACATCACCAAATGTCTTCCCTCTGTCTGTGCTTCTCTATGTTGTTACCTTTCCTTTTGTGTCAGTACCTTTCCTGCTTGTTCTTTGCCTGTGATCTGTGTTTATTTTCTGGTCCTACTACCATCTCTATAACCTCTTTCATGTTTACACTCTCCCTGTACTTCCTTCCCCCGTTACCCTTCTTTAAAAATAAAACAGGCACAGATCCCCCCTTTCTTCCCCACCTACATCCCAGTCTTTCCTTCTCTATGTCCTACTGCATCCTTTGCTTCTTCCTCTTCATTTCTGACTGTCCTATACAACTATTTTCTCTGCATTTATAAGAAATAAATTGGTAGGGACTTTTCCGGGAGGACCTTATTATTGCTCTCAACTGTTCTGATAGTGGCATGACTATATGCATGTGTGGACACCCATACATGCAGTTATACTACATGCACGTCATTGGGAGTCACAGGTCATGTGACCATTATCATGGTAAGCTTCTCTATTTACACAGTCAGTGTATGGTTAAAGCTAGTAGATGCCTTCATAAATGAGCTGTTATCATGCTTATTACCTGTTATAACATCGATAATTATCTTTGGACCACGTCTCACAACTTCAGTCCTGCGAGTTAACTATGTGTAATGAAGTTACTTATGTTTCTGAATCAGATGGTTAATTTTCTTATTTGTTTACACAGAATGCATGCAGAATATCCATTTTTTTAAAAAATTTTAACTAACTGCAATATGAATTCATATTATTTCTAATAGCCAGTATTCCGGTGTATCACAGAAGTCAATTTGGAGAAATTTTGTGAAACCAACCAGTCAATTCATTCCACAATATCTTTGCTTTTTCATGGTGCAATAATTTATTAAGTAGGTTACATTAATTTCTAGAACTATATACATTGCAGCTAGCTGATATACTTAATCCTCTGTTATGTAATGTTTTCAGGTCCATTATGCATTATGTAAATGCTTATATATAAATTATGATATGATCATATGTTTTTAACAGAATATATTAATTAAAGATTTTATTAATTTGATGCATATGGAATTTAATATTCATTTCTAAACTCTATTTCTCCTAACTTTGAATACTATAGTATAGCTTGATCTTAAATTTTTATAGATATATAGGATGTTTTAATTTCTTCTGAGAAGTTAAATTTTAAATTCTCTTATTTAATAAAAATGTATTCATGCTATGAGAATCCCATTTATGAAATGCACTTCTTAGTTTAAGGATCTCAAAATATATTTTATTTATCAAGAAAAAAATGAATATGATAAGATTTAGATTTTCTGTCTTGGGAAAAGAATGTGTGCTCAACCAGTCATATCTTCACTGCTGTTTGAAATCAGCTTCTCACTTTTTGTTCTGTCGCACTGTTGTATGAGGTATTCAACATGCAACACATGATTAGAGCACTGGAGCTATGTCAGTTTGCATGACTTTGCAAGTCATTGCCTCAAATAATGCTTTTTTTACAAAATAGTAGAATAATGTAAGATGCCTTATATGGCTGTTAAGGCCTTTTGTAATTTCCACAGAATTCTGTGTTTATATGTTGTGACTGGGAACTGGAACTCATATAAAGTCTTTTGGCTATTCCCGGTTAGGGGTGGTCACAGCGGATCACTGGTCCGCTTATGATTGGCAGAAAATTTTACAGTGTCGAGTTGCCAGTCCAGCACCCAACCGTCAGAGAAGGCACACACACACTCACGCACCTACCTGTATGTCTTTTAAAGTTTAGTCGATCAAAGGGAGGACATGCAGACTCCACACAGAAGGCACTCCAGCCAAAAATCGAACCAGAGAGCCTCTTGCTATAAGGTGACAATGCTAACCGCTGCAGCACTGCAAACTGGAACTCGTATAATAGCATTAAAAAGACTATTGGCATAACTTTTCCCTGACCTTAAGATGCTACAGTAACATGAGAATAGAATGTTCTTAGATTTAGCCAATGAGATTTGAGCATTATCTGCATATACTTTGTAGGGACTCTTTATCATCCTGATGTTTTATCTGCTTTTTGAATTTAAACAAAAAGGGTAGAAAAGCAGTTCTAATAGTCACTTTATTATCTCTTCTTTTTCTGTGTTACCCCTTAAAATACTTCCTTGTTTCTTAACCGACTCCGTATGTAGACACTTGATATGGCTGTACACAATTCTTTGAATGTATATGTGTGTTATGTTCTATTATCTGTAACTGCTGAGTTTCTGTCCTTGGGCTTTCAGTGAAACTCAACTCTTCCCACAGACAGCCCACAGAGCAAAGTATAAATAGTTAGAAACATTACCGTATATAAATGAATGAAACAGAATCCCCTTTATTCACGCTGCCAGACATTGGTTATTGATTTTATCTTTTTATTATCTCCTTTAATATCGGCTGTATATCTGAGATTAAATATACTGCGGCTTCCTGGCTTATCTAATTTCCTTTTTTGGCCAAATATGTAATACCGCTAGTCTTTGGATCTCCCAGGTTTCATCTATGCATATTTATTTATTTATTTATCTAGCTAGCTAGCTATAGTTCATTAATTCAGCTTATGAAGTAGTTCCTCAGTTCAGTGCACATTCTATATAATATTTGTTTTTAGTCTATATTTGAATATAATGACTACTGCTGCTGTTACAAATGAAATACTTAAATGAGATTTTAGAAACTGATGATGTTGCAAAAGTGGAAATAAATGTTTGGTGACCACCAAATTACAGATACATGTTTTATGATGATGCGTGAAATGCATACTTTTATTTCACATGATATTTTGGTTATTTAATAAAATATAGGACAACCTGCTCTTCACTTATTTATTCAGCTTGATGGGCTGAGACTAAAGAAAGAAAGAAAGAAAAGAGAAAAAAAAACAGTCAACATGCTGTAGGTCGGAAATGATTTTTTAGCCTACCTATTTACCGGTTCGGTTCTTGGCTTGGTTGCCTTCTGTGTGGAATACGCATGTCCTCCCTATGTTCATGTAGGCTTTCTCTGTGTGCTCCAGTTTTCTCCCACATTCCAAAGAAATTCAGCAGGTGAATTGGGTACTCCAAATTGTCCAGAGGTGCGAGTGCATGCATGTGGGATATGGACGCAAGGCCTGGCAGCTACTTCTGTTTCTCCCCTTTTGCTTGTAAACTAAGGTGATAGCAGTGTTTGTCTATAGAGTCACTCTAGGAGTTGGCTGTGACTTGTAAGAGAGCACCAGAATATATCCTGTTTCCTTGGTGGTTGATGCACAAAGGTTGTGCTTGCTTCTCTCTTATCATTGAAATATTTCTTACCTTCAGATCTTCCAGTGTCAAACAGGATTTCTGCAGCATGTGGAGTAAGGAATTCCTTTACTCCTCCAGAAGAGGCAAGCCTAGCCAGAGCTATTTATTTCCTTCCTGCCCCATACAGCATTCTACCATTCACACCTCCTACTTTTATCCTTCCTGCCCCATACAGCATTCTACCATTCACACCTCCTACTTTTATCCTTCCTGCCCCATACAGCATTCTACCATTCACACCTCCTACTTTTATCCTTCCTGCCCCATACAGCATTCTACCATTCACACCTCCTACTTTTATCCTTCCTGCCCCATACAGCATTCTACCATTCACACCTCCTACTTTTATCCTTCCTGCCCCATACAGCATTCTACCATTCACACCTCCTACTTTTATCCTTCCTGCTCCATACAGCATTCTACCATTCACACCTCCTACTTTTATCCTTCCTGCCCCATACAGCATTCTACCATTCACACCTCCTACTTTTATCCTTCCTGCCCCATACAGCATTCTACCATTCACACCTCCTACTTTTATCCTTCCTGCCCCATACAGCATTCTACCATTCACACCTCCTACTTTTATCCTTCCTGCCCCATACAGCATTCTACCATTC
Source organism: Protopterus annectens (assembly GCF_019279795.1). NCBI lineage: Eukaryota > Metazoa > Chordata > Ceratodontiformes > Protopteridae > Protopterus > Protopterus annectens. The sequence goes on from NC_056734.1 coordinate 559,678,997, forward strand.
ACGCCTCCTACTTTTATCCTTCCTGCCCCATACAGCATTCTACCATTCACGCCTCCTACTTTTATCCTTCCTGCCCCATACAGCATTCTACCATTCACACCTCCTACTTTTATCCTTCCTGCCCCATACAGCATTCTACCATTCACACCTCCTACTTTTATCCTTCCTGCCCCATACAGCATTCTACCATTCACACCTCCTACTTTTATCCTTCCTGCCCCATACAGCATTCTACCATTCACACCTCCTACTTTTATCCTTTCTGCCCCATACAGCATTCTACCATTCACACCTCCTACTTTTATCCTTCCTGCCCCATACAGCATTCTACCATTCACACCTCCTACTTTTATCCTTCCTGCCCCATACAGCATTCTACCATTCACACCTCCTACTTTTATCCAGGCTATTACTACTGCATCTGGAAGGCTTACTTTTTCAAAAACGGAAGTGAATGCATATTAGCAGGTGTTGAATAACTAAATAATAACCATAAAAAACATGATGTGTCACCCAAAAACTATGCATATTCTTTACTGTTTCCCTATTTTTGTAAAACTATTCATGTAGCCACCTTTCACCATGATTAACAGGAGCTCTTCCTTTATAGAACTGGTCAGCATTCTGTCAGTCAAATTAAACTTTATTGATGATCAGATGTACATATCAGTGCAAGCTAAACAAAATTATATTGCTTTGGTCCCCGTGCAAGACATAACAATAAACACATAGTTTGAATGACAGTAAGACTAATATACATATAGTAATAATTAAAATATTAACAACACAATAAATTACCACAATTGGGCAGGAAGACATTAAACAATATTATACTAGTAGGTATTTTGATTTCCTGTGTTAATGTAACCATAGTTTTTTTCACTAGCGCTTATAACAATGGACATCTTTTCACATCCTACTCTATCAAATAAGTCCAACAAATCGTTATGTAATACTGAATCAGGGTCAAGGCTATTTGAAATTTCTATAACCTTAATCCTTTTGGCGCCATTTTGGTTCTAATACATTCTTGAAAATAGAGATTAAATTATCCAACTGTCAGATTTGGTACTTCAGCAATGTATTTATTTAATGATTGACATTTGATTATCGGAGGTGTCTGACTGGGTAGGAGGCCATTTTCAGCAGATGCTCAGGCAGGGAGAAAAGCTCCAAAGTATTGCATAACACATTAAGAACAATAATTTTACAATCTTCAAAAATAATACAAAAATATCTACAGTTTAAATAATTACACTAAATTAGACATAATACGAAAACATTGGTAAAGCATAGATACAAGTTATATGATAATGATTTAATATTTAGAGAAATTTTAGGCAGCTTATAGAGGAATTAAAGGTTAGTTAGTATACTACAAACAGGAATTGCAACATGAAGTAAGAGAAAAGCAGGCTTATGGTATATTTAGAGAGAAAGCCAGGGGAGGGAAATTGACAGAAGTAAGATAGTGAGTGAAGAAGGGCGAGTAAGGAGGCGTAAAGTGTGATGAGTTACTTGTTCACGTTTAGGGGATATAGTTTATCCTGATGTTGAGCAAGAACAGAGCCAGCTTTTGCATAGTGTTAGTTAGAATATATTCTAACTCCCTGGAATTTACTCTCCAAAGATTGAATATTAACTTGGGTGCCATGGGGTTGAGTATTTTTATCAAACAAAACGAAAATGGACTTAAACCAATAGTCCAGGACAATTACAAAGCATATTAAAAGTCTCATTGGTTTTGTCCATAGTTAAATCAAGCCATAACAGTTCCCTGTTGTTCTCAAAGTCAGGAGTGCATTGTGTCTGTGTGTGTGTGTGTGTGTGTGTGTGTGTGTGTGTGTGTGTATACATCCTGTTCAGGGCTGTTTCTTTGCTTTATGCCTAATGTTTGTTAGAATATTGTCTAGCTCCCTGGAACCTTTAATAAGACAAAGCAGGTGCTGGACAATGAATAAATGAATGATGAATTTGTTATTTACATTTCTAAAAATATAGCTAGTCCTTTTTTCTTTGTGCTTTTTGCTCCCATGTCTGCTGATTATCAAGCTCTCCCCTATTAGGTTTAGACCATTTATTCACCCATTCAAGGGTCATACCTAGTACCATATGGAGAGGAAAGCCATCTGGTGAAGGCATCACACAGGCAGCAGTAAAACAAGGGCCCCTTATTTTGATGACAGAAACATCAGTAGGTTATATAGTTATGAGGAGGTTCCCAAGAGTTTCCAGAAAATGAAATTATGTCAAATCTGAAAGTAAAATGTCAGCAGACCAAATGAGGCATTGCCCATAAATCATACAGCAGCAAAAATAAGTCCCAGGAAAGAATAAGGCCAACAGATTCAACATTAATGCATAATAGCAGATGTTAGCATTCTCAAAAGGCAATAAGTATCCAGGCAGCATTCAGAAAAGATAATTGAAGGTGAGATTTATAGATAAGTTGCTTAACAATCAGTGATATGTGAGGAAGGCAAAAAGAGCTTTAACTGATAAGAAAGAAAAGTCAAGCAACTTTACAACAAAAAGGACCACTTTTGATTGATAAAATGGTGTCTGCAATACATTCATCCAGACAAAGCATATAATAAAGTCTTAAAAAGATAGCAGCCAAGCTCTTAATGTAAAATTTTCTGTCAGACTGTAGTAAAGAATACAGCTGATGAAGTGTAGGTAGAAGGATTCATAACACAAAAGCCCTGAGCACACACCCACTAGATAACAATGCAAGTCAGATGAAAAAAAACATATATATGCAATTGGTCTGTAATCGTACAGATGCTTTGACACTTAGGACACATGAATGTTAAATGACATCTGCAATACAAAGTAGAAAAGGCCAAATTCACTGTAATGGCAAAATAAGCAGACAACCACAAAGCCATGAGGTAGGACAGGCCAATAGTACAGAAGAACCCTGTGCATACTCTTCCTCGGACAACTTCAGCTAAGAAAATAACCAGATCAGTAAATAACTCCAAAAAGATTACAGCAAGTATTTGCAAAACTTGCTAGAAAAGCATCTTGCCAGGCTAGTAACTTAATGTGTACATCCTGGAAGAAAGGCGGGAGTGTGAGAATTAAGAAAAACATTGAAGTATCTCAAGAAAAGTAATAAAGTATTCCAAGGAGATATCTCTCAAAGTAGCTAGTACATTTGAATAAGGAAGCATAGGAAGGAAATAGAACATCCCGCAGATAATACTAAGAAGGATTTCAAGGGTCTAGGTACTCATAAAAGCATTCCTGAAGAAATGGCAGAATTTAGAGTGCACAGGATAGACATAACGCACTTCTGCATAATGTATTAAGAGGTAGATTACTGATTACCACCCTTCTGGTATAATGTAGTAAGTGGTAGAATGCAGATTACCACAGTTCTGGTGTAATGCAGTAAGTATAATATAGTAAGAGGTAGAGTACTGATTACCACACTTCTGGTATAATGAAGTAAGTGGCAGATTACTGATTACCACACTTCTAGTGTAATGTAGTAAGTGGTAGAGTACTCATTATTGCACTTCTGGTGTAATGCAGTAAGTGGTAGATTACTCATTACATAGTTGTAGAATGCAGAATCCACTTTATTAACTTCAGGCAAAAAAAATCCAAGGATGAGCGCTTTTGTCCAGAAAGATCTAGACTTCATCAGACAATTTACCCCACATAATTACTTCCTTCTTATACAGTCTAAACAAGAAGTTCCACCCAGTTATAAACTAATCAATTATGTTATTAAAAGCACAATATTTAGTCACTGAATTTAAAAAGCAGACAAACTATACAAACTGAAAAAATTCATGGAACACACCACCCTAAAAACACTATATATAAACACTGCTTCATAAAAATGACAATTTACAATAAATATTTAAATATGTTGAATGTGTTAAAACAATAACTATGAGTGATTAAATACTAAAAACTAGATATAGTAGAAAATGTTAAGAGAAATAAATACACTTAACATAAATACTGAACATGTGAATTATTAAAAATGTTAAAATGTTAAAATGCATAGCGGAGAAATATATATATATATATATATATATATATATATATATATATATATATATATGTACACAAATATATATATATATATATATATATATATATATATATATATATATATATACACACACACACACACACACACACACACACACACACACACACACACACACACACACACACACACACACACATTTTATCTTTCTAGTGCCATTAGTTTTAAAATTGGGCTAATTGAAATATGCTCATTCAGGCCTGGCCAGTTCCTGGCATTCAAACGTAATTGCCAGTATAATTCTCTTTTCTCAAGTAATAGTGACCATGCACCACCCCTCATGTTGGTACTGATATGTCTATAATAAAAAAATTGGAACTTATGGTCATTATACTCCAAAACATGTTTGCTAAGATAATTTGTTTATTTTTTATTCCTTATGTCATATAGGTGTTCATATATGTGATTTTTTAACTTTCTATCAGTCTTGCCTTTGTAAAAGCAAGAACAGGTGGTACACATGGCACAGTAAATCACAGTAAATCACTTTCTCTGAATTACAGTTGTATTTCTGATTAATTCTGATTTCAATATTATTAATATCAAAAATATTGCCTTCTTTAATGTAACTGCAATAGTTACATCTGCCACATTTGTTCATAGAACCTGACCTGTGGTTTGGGTAAGAGTTACTACTCTCAAATATGTTTTTCATATTCTTGCCTTTCCTATATACCATAATAGGTTGCGGTCCTATTAGTGGTCTGATGTTCTTGTCATGTCTCAAAATAGGCCAGTTTTTTGTTAAGATGTTTCTTACTATGTAACTATCTTGAGTGAATACAGTGATGAAAGAAGTCTTATAATCATTCTTACTTGCAACATTGTCAGTTTCTTGATTACTGGTGAAAGGCCCACTGTCAGTCATACTACAAGAAAGTAAAGGTACATAAAACCCACGCTCTCTCGTTAACCACCTCAATCATTATATCACTAACAAACTTACAAGGATAGCCTCTTTTTTGAAACATATTTTCAAGTTGTCACATTCATCTAAAAATTCATCAGTACCAGATACCATACGGGCTGCACGCACGAACTGTCCCTTAACTATTGCTCTCTTTTGTTTGACTGGGTGTGGTAGAAAAATGCAATAGTGAGTTTGAATACGTGCTTTTCCTAAAGAGTTTTGAAACAAACCTCTTATTTTCATAATCCTTTTCCAGTAAGACGTCTAAAAAGGAAATTTTGTCAAGGTCTCTGGTATAGGTGAACTCTAGAAATTCTGTGGTGGTTCCAATATAATTTATAAAATCATCAATAGCATCAACAGGTCCACCCACAGAACAAACATATCATCCAAAAACCTGGTGGAAGTGTGAGATATCTTTTTCATATAAGAAATCTGTAAACCACTCCAAACCAATTGTGTGAGGTATGACTGAATAAAGGTCCTTAATATCGATAGTAATAAAAACAAAAGTGTCCTTCAAAGGTATCTCATCCATAGCTTGTAAGAAACTCCATGAAAGGTAATTGATGAAATAAAAATCTTTTCACAAAATGTTAGAATTATGAAACCTGATAAAGGTGGAGGTGTTGTCTTGATGGACTACAAGGATTATAACAATAAAATGTTTTGTATTCTAGAAGGAAAAGCATATTTAAGGTCACCCATTAATGAACTGAACACTTCTTACCAGCATATAAGGAATGAACTCCAAGATTTATTTATAGAGGGTTCAATTTCTATTGATGTGCTTAATTTTCTCTCTGTTCCCTGCCCTAAAATATCAGTCATGTTTGGGCTGCCAAAATTGCATAAAAATCTTAGCCAACCACCCATGCGACCCATAGTAGACTCCAAGGGGTCCATTACCCACCCCTTGCAAGATATCTGGACAATAAGTTAAAAGAATACATATTGAGTGAGACACATATCTGCAAGGATTCATGGAGCTTCTTACAAGCTATAGATGACATACCTTTCAAGGACACTTGCTTTTATTACTATCAATATTAAGGACCTTTATTCAGTCATACCTCATACAATTGGTTTGGAGTGGTTTACAGATTTCTTATATGAAAAAGATATCTCACACTTCCAGGTCTTGGTCTTTTCACAAGTGATGGAAATTGTCCTTAAAAACAACTTCATTTTGTTTAACAAAGAAATTTACTTACAACAAGAAGGGGTGGCTATGGGGTCTGCATGTGGTGGTCTATATGCAAATAATGTAGTTAGGCAATGGGGGAAGACATTTCTTTTTTCTTCATGTTATTTTGAGCACATCAAATTTTACACCAGGTTTTTGGATGATATGTTTGTTCTGTGGGATGGACCTGTTGATGCTATTGATGATTTTATAAATTATATTGGAACCACCACAGAATTTCTAGAGTTCACCTATACCAGAGACCTTGACAAAATTTCCTTTTTAGACGTCTTACTGGAAAAGGATTATGAAAATAAGAGGTTTGTTTCAAAAATCTTTAGGAAAAGCACGTATTCGAACTCACTACTGCATTTTTCTAGTACACACCCAGTCGAACAAAAGAAAACAATAGTTAAGGGACAGTTCGTGCGTGCAGCTCGTATGGTATCTGGTATTGATGGATTTTTAGATGAATGTGACAACTTGAAAATATGTTTCAAAAAAGAGGCTATCCTTGTAAGTTTGTTAGTGATATAATGATTGAGGTGGTTAACGAGAGAGCGTGGGTTTTATGTACCTATACTTTCTTGTAGTATGACTGACAGTGGGCCTTCCACCGGTAATCAAGAAACTGACAATGTTGCAAGTAAGAATGATTATAAGACTTCTTTCATCACTGTATTCATTCAAGATAGTTACATAGTAAGAAACATCTTAACAAAAAACTGGTCTGTTTTGAGACATGACAAGAACATCAGACCACTAATAGGACCGCAACCTATTATGGTATATAGGAAAGGCAAGAATATGAAAAACATATTTGAGAGTAGTAACTCTTACCCAAACCACAGGTCAGGTTCTATGAACAAATGTGGCAGATGTAACTATTGCAGTTACATTAAAGAAGGCAATATTTTTGACATTAATAATATTGAAATCAGAATTAATCAGAAATACAACTGTAATTCAGAGAAAGTGATTTACTGTGCCATGTGTACCACCTGTTTTTGCTTTTACATAGGCAAGACTGATAGAAAGTTAAAAAAATCGCATATACGAACACCTATATGACATAAAGAATGAAAAAGAAACACATTCTCTTAGCAAACATGTTTTGGAGTATAATGACCATAAGTTTCAATTTTTTTATTATAGACATATCAGTACCAACATGAAGGGTGGTGCATGGTCACTATTACTTGAGAAAAGAGAATTATACTGGCAATTACGTTTGAATGCCGGGAACTGGCCAGGCCTGAATGAACATATTTCAATTAGCCCAATTTTAAAACTAAAGGCACTAGAAAGATAAAATGTGTGTGTGTGCACATATATATATATGTATGTATATATATATATATATATATATATATATATATATATATATATATATATATATATATTTCTCCATTATGCATTTTAACATTTTAACATTTTAAATAATTCACATGTTCAGTATTTATGTTAAGTGTATTTATTTCTCTTAACATTTTCTACTATATCTAGTTTTTAGTATTTAATCACACATATTTATTGTTTTAACACATTCAACATATTTAAATATTTATTGTAAATTGTCATTTTTATGAAGCAGTGTTTATATATAGTGTTTTTAGGGTGGTGTGTTCCATGAACTTTTTCAGTTTATATAGTTTGTCTGTTTTTTAAATTCAGTGACTGTAAATATTGTGCTTTTAATGACATAATTGATTAGTTTAGAACTGGGTGGAACTTCCTGTTTGGACTGTATAAGAAGGAAGTAGCTATGTGGGGTAAATTGTCTGATGAAGTCTAGATCTTTCTGGATGAAAGCGCTCATCCTTGGATTTTTTGTCTAAAGTTAATAAAGTGGATTCTGCATTCTACAACTGTGTGGTGATTTGCAGCCTGCAATACTTTGATTGGGTTCAGTTCAACTACTTCTTATGGCTTTTGTGTTTATCTGCTTCAGTTTGTGCTTTGTGACTTTTTTGTAGATTACTCATTACCACACTTCTGGTGTAATGTAGTAAGTGGTAGATTACAGAGTACCACACTTCTGGTGCAATGTAGTAAGTGGTAGATTACTAATTACTACACTTGCGGTGTAATGTAGTAAACTGTAGATTACTCATTACCATACTTCTGGTGTAATGCAGTAAGTGGTAGATTATTCATTACCACACTTCTGGTGTAATGTAATAAGCTGTAGATTACTGATTGCCACACTTCTGGTGTAATGTAGTAAGTGGTAGATTACTGATTACTATACTTCTGGTGGACTATAGTAAGTGGTAGATTACAGAGTACCACAATTCTGGTGTAATGCAGTAAGTATAATGTAATAAGAGGTAGAGTACTGATTACCACACGTCTGGTGTAATGTAGTAAATGGTAGATTGCAGATTACCACAATTGTGGTGTAATGCAGTAAGTATAATGTAGTAAGCAGTAGATTATTGATTACCACACTTATGGTGTAATGTAGTAAATGGTAGATTACTGATTACCACACTTCTGGTGTAATGTAGTAAGTGGTAGATTACAGATTACCACACTTCTGGTGTAATGCAGTAAGTATAATGTAGTAAGAGGTAGATTACTGATTACCACACTTCTGGTGTAATGTAGTAAGTGGTAGATTACAGATTACCACACTTCTGGTGTAATGCAGTAAGTATAATGTAGTAAGAGGTAGATTACTGATTACCACACTTCTGGTGTAATGTAGTAAGTGGTAGATTACTCATTACCACACGTCTGGTGTAATGCAGTAATCGGCAGATTACTGATTACCACACTTCTGGTGTAATGTAGTAAGTGGTAGAGTACAGATTTCTGCACTTCTGGTGTAATGCAGTAAGTATAATGTAGTAAGAGGTACATTACTGATTACCACACTTCTGGTGTAATGTAGTAAGTGGTAGATTACAGATTACCACACTTCTGGTGTGATGCAGTAAGTATAATGTAGTAAGAGGTAGATTACTGATTACCACACTTCTGGTGTAATGTAGTAAGTGGTAGATTACTCATTACCACACGTCTAGTGTAATGTAGTAAATGGTAGATTACTGATTACCACACTTCTGGTGTAATGTAGTAAGTGGTAGAGTACAGATTTCTGCACTTCTGGTGTAATGCAGTAAGTATAATGTAATAAGAGGTACATTACTGATTACCACACTTCTGGTGTAATGTAGTAAGTGGTAGATTACAGATTACCACACTTCTGGTGTGATGCAGTAAGTATAATGTAGTAAGAGGTAGATTACTGATTACCACACTTCTGGTGTAATGTAGTAAGTGGTAGATTACTCATTACCACACGTCTAGTGTAATGTAGTAAATGGTAGATTACTGATTACCACACATCTGGTGTAATGTAGTAAACGGTAGATTACTGATTACCACACTTCTGATGTAATGTAGTAAATGGTAGTTTACTGATTACCACACTTCTGGTGTAATGTAATATAGTAAACGGTAGATTACTGATTACCACACTTGTGATATAATGTAGTAAACGATACATTACTGAATACCACACTTCTGGTGTAATGTAGTAAGTGGTAGATTACTAATTACTACACTTCTGGTGTAGTATAGTAAGTGGTCGATTACAGATTACTACATTTCTGGTGTAATGCAGTAAGTATAATTTAGTAAGAAGAAGATTACTAATTACCACACTTCTGGTATAATGTAGTAAGTGGCAGATTACTGATTAACCACACTTCTGGTGTAATATAGTAAGTCATAGATTACAGATTACCACAATTCTGGTGTAATGCAGTTAGAGGTAGATTACTGATTACCAGACTTCTCGTGTAATGTAGTAAGTGGTAGATTACTGATTACCATACTTCTGGTGTACTGTAGTAAGCAGTAGATTCATGATTACCACACTTGTGGTGTAATGCAGTAAGAGGCAGATTACTGATTATCACAAAGGTCAGGCAGTCCATATCTGCCAAAAAGTCTATATCTATGCTTCACTGTGCCCCAGGAACATGAAGGGCAGGCAGGGTTATAAGCAGGGAGAAAGCTAATTAAACAGCTTAATAAAATAATTAATTATTTGTAAATAATGCATGACTTTGCCCAGGGCTTACATTCTTCATAACCCTGAGTAAACTCTTGCAATGCCTTTTCCAATTTTCATAGCCCTACTTTCAACATGCTTTGATAACATTACTTTGGGCAGAAGAAATACTTCTCTTTCTATGTTGTTTTCTGTAACTTGTTCCTGTTTAGTTCACTGTTGTTGTACTGGCATCCTCATCCTCTCAGATAAACATATAACATTTCAGGAATTCAAAGGTACTGACAGAACTGTGGACAATGGATTCATAAGTGAATACAAGGTTAACTGCCCTGAAGGACCATTTTAAGTCTAACCAATAATCAAAGGCCAGAATCAAACTCTGTGCCTTGTATTTATGAGGTAAAGATCTTAATTAATATGATAAGCTCACCCCCGGATGATTTTGTGTATCTCTTACATCCCCATTCCTTTACTTCCCCCACATCCCCACACTTGTTGACTAAATTGTTGCAGTATGTATTCTAATTTTCATGAGACAAATATACACATATATAGATCTTCAGCATGCTTTAAATATGTTATTATGGGATGATATTTCTATGTTATTTTGTGTACCTTGTATTTGTTTAGCTCACTGTTCAGTAATGGAGACATTGTTGCATTAGTATATTCAGCTTGTCAGATGAACACATGAAAATTCGGACAAAGATGCTGACATCAGAAGAGCCATGGCCTGTTGAATCAATCCAAGTGTTGCAGCTTGCTCCTACATAGTTGCTAATATGTGTACACTGTTTCTTTCCATTTTTTATCTGTTCCAGACATCCCTGAACTTGATCTCAGTGACACTGCATTACAAGTCTGTATTATTCTCTTCACAATGCACATTCTAAATATTCTGGAAGAACTCCCCACAAATAGGAATGCTGTTATCCTGGGTGATTTCAACCTCCCATTGATTAATTGGGGTACCTATACCACCAATATAGGTTATACACAAAAAATCATAGATTTTAGATTTCTGCTGAATAGTTGCATACTTGAGCTGTTTGGTTAGCTTTTACATACCTACATCAGCTTTATTACAAGCTGAGATAAGTACAAACTTGCAGTGTTATAAGATAGTAGTCCTTTTTATTTTTTCTGTTTTATTGTTTCATTGAATATTGTGTTAAAAATAGTACTGCATTTATCTGCTTATTTATTTGTTCACTGAAAATTGTGAGCTCTCTCTGTGTCTGCACCCATCCACCCTCCCTGTTCTTATTGTGGTATTAATCTTGGTGGCTTTGGAACTGACCGCCCCTCCTGTAAATGTGTGTTTGAACACTCCTCCTGGACCCATCTTATTTGCTCACTCACTCGAGTACAGTGAGATCATATTTTGATTTCAGACACTCCTACCATTCCCATCTGTTCAGCCCTATCCCAGCTCTATCCTAGTCTAGTCTCATTAGCTCATCCTGCCTAACACAGAGAGAATACCTGAGTAGGCATACCCACTTAGGCCCTGAACTTGTCTGATTGAAGACTGCTGGAACATGGCTCAGTTCTGAGGTTTTTTTAATGGTTAATTGGGTAATTTGTTTAAATCAGTTTGCTTTTTTTCTATTGTTATATAAAAAAAATGCACTTTATCTGCTTTTACTGTATTTGTGTTTCTTCCTACTTTATTACCTTATTTTGCTTTTGCCTCTTCTTAAAAGTACTCAATTGTGTTTATGCTGCTGCATTTATTACTGCTTGGTAGTAGCCTGATTAAATTCTAACTGGTATGCTAAGCCTTTTGGTTTAAGCACTTGGGCTTCAGACCAGTTGTTTTACATTAAGAAGGTTTGTGGTCTGCACTGTTGTGGCAGGACAGGTAGCTTACATCCTTCTAAGTTGGGAATTGCTGATTGAAGGCTCAGTGTCTGTTATTCTTGTTGTGTCTTTCGGCTTTTCCAGGTTAGGGGTTGCCACAGCGGAACTCCGGTCCGCTAATGATTGGCAGTAGATTTTTACATGTCGAGTTGCCAGCCCTGACGCACAACCTTCAACGAAGGTATGCCCATTCACGCATGTCTCTACACAGAAGACGCTCTAGCTGAGAATCGAACAGGACAACGCTACCACAGCACCACCACCTAAAAGTGTATTAGTTCTGGTTTAAGCACTTGGCTCCAGGCCAGTTATTTTACCTTAAGAAGGTTTGTGGTCTGTACTCTTGTGAGAGGAGAGGCTAGATTCTGCCCTTCTGAGCTGGGAATTTCTGGTTAAAGGCTTATTGTGCCTGCTTATTTGAACTGTTTCTTTCTGAAATTTGTGTGCCTTGTTTGCTGTAGCCCAGAAGTTAGTAGTTTATTGGCCATTTTGGGCTAATTTCTATCTCTTTCATTTCCCTGCTATAAAAAACGCATTTGCTCATTTTTTTTGCACTTGTATTCATCTCAGCAAGGGCCTGCCAGGTGTCCTGCAGAGTTCTACAGTAGCAGAGAGACAAAAGAGGGAATTTGGAGTGATTAAGTATCATTTTTCTGCATTTTCTTGCTGTCTTTAACTAATTCCATCTAAAATGCCATTTTTTAGCATTTCTGTGATTTAAAAAGCTTGTTTTTGGTACATATTGTACTTATTTGCTGCCTGCGCTTGAATTAAGTAATTTTTGTGCTTAAATAATCTGTTTAACTGTTGTATGCTGCACACTAAAGTGCGATAGCCATTTCTGTGCATTTAAAGTGGGTTTTTTTTTTTTTTGATTGTATCTGCTTTATTTTCTGAAAAAAATATATATATGCTTGTTTCCCACCTTTCTGAACTAGTATAGTCCAGTTTTCAGGTTATTGCTGAATTCAGAGCTGTGTTACAAATTTCTGTGTTGCCCATACCTTACTTGGATAGAAGGAAGTTTCTCTCTTCACCTGTGAGAGAGGGGAGCTTTGAGCAGCCTATCTGTCCCTGAAGGAGAGGTTTCAGCCCAGAATTTAGTAGTCTAGCGGCCATTTTGGGCTACTTTTTAGCACTTTTATTTCCCTGCTATAAAAACTGCATTTGCGCGGTTTTGCGTGCTGGGCAGCGCCGGTTAGCTAGGGTTAAACTATTCCCTGCTCCACGAAGTCTACTCTTCAATTTTTTCCTTGGAACTAGACACACTTTCAACTTGAGCACTCAAACCATTCATTTCACAGCCCAGCACTTGCTCAAAACTCATAGCAAGCACTAATTAACCCTAGCACTAGACCCCCCTATACTGTCCAGAAGGACAAGGCTCTCTGTTCGTCCCTACCAGACAATCAGTAAAACAGCTCACTTTACCTATTCAGGCATGTCCAAAGGGCAGTTTCAGGTGTACTCTCTAGTCCAACTGGTGAATCTGGGCTTTTTGAGGCAATGTTACAACTGCCTCATGTACACAGATAACCCTCTCCTCCTACCACCAAACACTAATATATGTGAGAGATACAATTATACAGCCAAACTGGAGGCAAAGCTCTCTCAACCCAAAACTGGAACTGACAGTCAAGAGGAGAAGGAAAATACTTGCAACACACCACCAGTCCCACATAGACCTACTAAACCAACACTGGCAAATAACACACATAAATACACAAAAACATACTCTGAGCCTCTAAATAAAAATCTGCAAAAGCAACAGTGACCTCTAAAGCAGACACTCAAGCAACATCCTCATCCCATCACAAACCATGAAACACATACTTCACATAATCAGTGTGTCATGCAATCACAGCCCTTAAAGCAAACTAACATACCCAACACACTAGTAATAGGCGACTCTATAGTCAGGCAGACTGATGTCCCACTAACTAGGCTGGACAAGGAGAAGGTTACAGTTAGCTGCCTGTCAGGTGCCAGGATCTGCCACATAACACAAGAACTCAGGTCGCTCCAGAACAAGTACAAATATGACTCTGTTATTGTCCATGTTGGTGTGAATGACCTGAGACATACCTCCCTGGACTACATGAAAAGAGACATGGAAGAGCTCTCTGATCACATAGCCCAGGCTGGTATGACCCAGATCCTGAGTATCATCCTGCCCTCACCAAGAATGATGCCACAGTATAAAGAAAAAATGATCAATTTCAACAACTGGCTAAGTTTCTGGTGTCATTCAAAGGGGATCCAGTATCTGTCCACCTGGGATGACATGCTCGACAAGCCACGTTGCTTCACAAGAGATGGCTTGCACCTGTCACCCTTAGGCTTTTGAATACCGGCCAAGGCTTTTGCCACCCCCATAGTGCCTTTTTTAGGCAAGGCTCAAAAGACAAACCCACAACCGTAAATAGCACAAGTTACCAAAAACTAAGGGTAATGCTACTCATCGCCAGAAGTCTAAACCTCAAAATGCATGAACTCGAGGCACTCCTCAGTATGGAGTACATCGATATCTGTGTAGTAACAACAGAAACCTGGTTTAAGGCTCCAGAGAGCACCCCAGCACTACCAGGCTATAACTCATACCATACTGTTCAGCCACAGAACCCGGACCGAAACACAAAAGGCGGAGGTGTATCCATATTCATCAAGGATACCCACACCTCCAGGTTAGTGGCACAGCACAATGCCTCAGAGATTATCCATGTGCAACTAACAACAGGCAAAACTGCAATTTAAATTGTAGATTGCTACAGATCACCCACCATGACCCAGGACCCCCATTCCGCATTTCTGGAGACACTGGAAAATATGAAGGTCCTACCAAATGCCCTAATATTGGGTGATTTCAATTACCCAAACATTAACTGGGAGAACTACTCAAGTACTAACTCCCTTGCCCAACGCTTCCTAGAATTCATAAACTCGAATGTCCTGGATCAACTGGTCAACACCCCCACCAGGGGTGACAACATATTGGACCTGGTCATCACCAACATGGTCAACCGGTGTTCTACACCAGAGGTCAACCGCTCACTGGTTAGATCAGACCATAGACTAATCACTCTGGATATTCACATTCCGCCCCCACTCCCAATCAAGGAAACTATCATGAAAAACTTTTCAAAAGCAAACCTCACATTACTTAAGACCAAGGTGGAAAGGTTCACAGCCCTCATGCTAAAGGACAACACTCTCCAATATGCTGAATCCCTTACAAAGGCATGGATTATGCTATCCCAAGTAAAACCAAGACTCACTCCTCTAAGAAAAGGAAACCAGTCTGGTGGACCCTTGCCATAAACAAGCTATACAATAGAAGAAGGAAACTAGTGCAGAAAAGAGTAAAATCCCAAGAAGGGAAGACATTCCTGATCAGTATCAGCAAGAAACTACGATTCCTCATAAAATCATCCAAGGCTAGCTTCGAAAGAAAAATTGCCAAGGACTCCAAAGATAACCACAAAGCATTCTTTAGCTATGTCAAGAACCTAAGTGAAAATTGTCAGATCTGCTCTGAGTTAGTGCAGAATGGCACAAAATACACTGAACTGACTGATATTACCAACATTCTGGCAGACAGGTTTAGTGCAAACTTCACCCCCTAAAAGGCCCATAACCATACCAGAAGAATGTACAGCCCTGGCAGTCACTGACACACAGGTTAAAACAGCCCTATGCAAAGTCAAAAACACAGCTTAAATGGGACTGGATGGTGTCCCAGGCTGTGTCTTACATGAACTCCAAAAATGAGCTAACCCCTCACCTAAACACACTGTTCAAACTCAGCCTCTCTGCAGGCTACATACGCATAGAGTGGCACACAGTAAAAGTTATCCCGCTCCACAAAGGTGGAGCCACAACGGACCCTGGGAACTATCGCCCTATAAGCCTGATTAGCCTGGTCTGCAAGGCCATGGAGCGCATCATCATGGAACTCATTAACAGAGACATTGTAACCTCCAAACATTGGACCCTACCCAGTTTGGCTTTGTTAAGGGCAGATCATGCCTCCTAAACCTGGTGGACTTCTTTGAGACAGTTACCAAGGCTTTAGATGAAGAAATGGAGGTCCACACAGCCTACCTAGACCTCACAAAGGCTTTTGACACCATTCCCCATTCTGGTATTATAGACAAGCTCACCAGCCTGAACATAAACCCCTATGTCACGAGATGGGTTGCCAATTGGCTCACGGATAGAACCCACACAGTGAGAGTTGCAGGCTCTAGGTCTAACTCTAAACTGGTTACAAGTAGCATTCCCCAGGGCTCAGTCCTGGGACCCCTCCTGTTTGGTATATACTTCTCAGAGGTACAGGCAAGCACAGGAGGACTATGGCTGACCAAGTTCACAGACTACTGCAAACTGGAGGCTACAATTGACTCCCCGTCTGATACAGACATCCTCCAGAAGGGTCTCACTGAGACGGATACCTGGTGTCAAAATCATGGCCTCAAACTAAATGTCAAAAAGTGCATAGTCATCCCCTTTGGAAAAAACGAAGTACCCATGAACTACCACATACGTGGTAGTCCCCTAAATACAGAAAATGTAATAAGGGATCTGGGGACACAAGTAGATAGTAATCTCTCCTTTGATAATCATATTGCCAAGGTGGTTATAAAATCCTTCTATGTGGCCCACTTAATCACAAAAGGGTTTACATCTAGAACAAAATAGGTTATTGTGCCCTTTTACTCATCACTCATCAGACCCATCATAGAGTACAACGCCCCATTTGGGATGTACCTTACACGACACCTGCAACAGCTGGAAAGACCACAGAAGTACTTCACCAAGAGGATTACTGGCCTCAAACAGATGCCCTATGCAGCCCAACTGAAGAACATTCAGCTATACTCGGTTGCATACCGCTTACTCAGAGGTGATCCCTGCCTGACATACAAGTCCATGTCCAACCCAGAATTGATGGACATGCTCCACCTAAAAAAGAACAAATCCCCGAGAGCCACATGGTCTAGGGATCTAAATCTCACCACAATGATAAATAGGACTTGCTGGAGGGATAGATTCATGTCTCAGAGACTCCCCATGCTTTGGAACAGGATTCCAATCTACATTAGTCAGAGCCCCTCACTAACAGTCTTCAAGAGAAACCTTGACGAGTGGATGGGAAACAGAAAATTTACCCTGGGGATCACTGCAGTGGCTCTGCTGGACAGAGGCACAGGGAACTAATGGCTCTGCTGGACAGAGGCACAGGGAACTAATCTAAAGGGGAGGCGAAAGCCAACACATTCTGTCTAGGCTTACAGATGCCCTCAGGCAGATAGCCTAGTACTTACCTATGAACCTATGAACCTATAAAAAGTGTTGGTACCAGATTGTTAATGAACCTACTAGACAATAGAATATGCTTGACCTGGTCATAGTAAATGTAACAAATGTTTGTACCATCCCCAAGGTATCATTCTCACTGGTCAGTTCAGACCACAAACTAGTAACCTCCTCCATCAAAGACTCCTAGCTATTAGAAACAAATATCACAACATTCAAGGACTTCAAATGTACAAATCTTCTGTAATTCTATAATTAATTCCCTAAATTTGAGTATAACAATGTTACCCATAATATTGGTACTGCAAGGAGTTTTGCTGGAAAGCTTTGCTCGCACTTGGACACATTTTAAATTAACAATCCCAAATAGATCCAAACAAATGGGGAAGTTTAAAAGCAAATCGGGTGATGGTCCTCAAGCATTAATAAACCTGTAAGAAAAGGTAAAAAACATCTCCTAAAAACACCTAAACCTATACAGCAGAATAAATGATCCCCACATTAAAGAGAATCAAACAGCTGAAGAAGAAACTAAAAAATGGCATAAGAAAAATGAAGCCATCCCATGAACTCAGGCTAGCTACTGAAGCCAAAGACAACGATACATCCTTTATTAGTTATGTCAGAAAAATAAGAACACCCATTCCCCTTATTCACAATGGTACTAAGTACTTCTATCCAGTGGATATTGCCAATATGCTAGTGAATACATTTAGTGCCAACTTCACCCCAGACATCCATTTTAAACCTAGATATCCCTGATTTAATCAAACCACCATGGAAGGTACTCTCCAAAATGAAGAATACCTCATCCATGAGGCATGACAACAAACCCAGCTGCCTAATTAATAGCACTAAGCAAGCATCAGTGGACCCAGTCCACAAACTCTTCATCCTGAGCCTAGCAGCTGGCTTTGTCCCATGGGAGTGGTGCACAACCATTGTGATGCCATTCCACTGGATGCGTATTCATAGATCCCCCCCCCCCCGGTATGGCTGGTTGGCCCTCCTTGAACAGAGAAGCATAGTGTAAAGATAGGCACTGTCCAGATGGAAATGGCCTCACTTCTCAGCTGCTTTGTAACTTCTATTATCCTATAAAATAGCATCTATTCTTGAACCTCACTGGCCACTGCATGTAACTGCCACTTTGACCCCACTGTATGTCCTCCTGAATTGTACCCTTATGAGTTATCTTTGAACAATTTGATATATCCACTTCATACCCCCCCACTTCTCTCTCTTAGTCTGTTCATTGTGTATATATGCATTGGCTGAGCCTTTCCACATATTTCAACCCTTCCAATCCTAGCACCAGTTTGATAACTCTCTGTGGCAAAATCTCTGCAACTCCTGTCTCCTATTTCTCAGTTTGATTACATGCTATCTAGGTAGGTGGGGAGTTCCACACACTTTTCAGTTTCATCCTACCATTTTAGGCATATAAATACATAATACCAAAAGCAATATAAAAATGCAGATTTCTGATAAGATAGGTAATTTAAAAGTATAATATCAGCGCAAACTACTATACAGTAGAGAGTCAATTATCCGAGCTAATTGGGACCTAGGGTAGTTCAGATAATCAAACTGTTCAGATAATCAAACATACATTAAACTGGGATAAAAAAACTTCTAAAATCTTGTTTTTTTCTGCACCCAGGGAATACATCCAGTGGACAATAAAGAATAATTTTCACACATGAGCGGGCTACAAGCTCAAAAACATGCACACAAGTGAATATGTGTAATGTTTACATATTCAGACTTTATGATTTTTCCTAACCAAAAACTTTGGAAGGCTGCGATCGGATAATTGATGTTTCAGAACATATGCTGAACACGACAAACAAAGCAAATCTGCAATTGTAAAATATCTCCTTAATGTATCACTGCCCTTTGACACTGCTCTCTATGATTAATGCTGGGGTTGGCTTTGTTTGAATACTGCCTAATACAAAAATTGTTTTGATATTGTGGTAGCAACAGAAATATGTACAGACGCAAACATAACTGGTGTGCAGCCATATGGAGATAAACTATTTAAAGGAAGAACAGAGAAGATAAAGAAAAAGGAGGCGGCATAACCTCTATAGAAGCAAAATAATCAAAACAGAAGAATAAATGAGCAAATGTGGAAAACAGAAAGCAATGTGAGTCACACTGCAAACTGGAAATGACAGCATATTATATATGTGGGTTGTACAAATTAGCCCTCTTATCAATAAGGAAGTAGTTTGAAAGATTATATTTAGCACATTTTGGATAACTGATAAAATGATGAGGAATTCTATTCATGGAGGCCTTTAATATACTAGATGTGAAATGAAACACCTATGCTGCAGCTACAAGTACTATCATTCTTAATGCTTCAGGGAGTCAACCTCAGACAGATAGCACTAAAACTTACTCCAGAAAAAGTTATGTGGCAATGGAGAAGGAAGGAATATCACAGATACAGAAGTGGATAGCCACAGGGGAACAAGTAGTCACCATGTAGTGTGATTCACGTCCAAGTTAGCTACAGAGATGACTAATTAAACTGAGGGTGCTGACTTGAGAATTACTGAGTCTGGTAAAAGGTATTAAAACAGAAAGTAAAAAAAAAAAATTTCAAACAGTACATTCCCAAACATACTCAATTTCATCTAGCTTTAGAGGGGAAGGCTATATAACAATATATCCTATATTATGCAGTAAGAGGAAAGAGAACACTACTTGTTCCACGACTGCCCAACTGTTAAATGAGAGCAGTAAGAGCACTACTATAGTGAACAAACAATCTAGTATCATGTAAGAGTCGATAAGGAATACATATTTCAATACAAAACCAACAAGGAAAATCTCCTTCTAGCTTAACCAAGTGGCAAGTCTTCTAGCTAACAAGCTTTGTTTCCGATATGGATGGTTCTGTAAATCTATCTCATTACTGCCGCTTTATGCTAAGAGATTATACACTAATGGCATGGATTGTTAGATGTTATTTAGACTTAAACAAAACAGTACTAACAGTATATTAGAACAAATACTAGCATAGCATATCCTATCTATTACAAAGCATAATAAGTTGTTCAGATTGCAGGCACAGCTTTCAAATAGAATTTTACACTTTAAGCGTTGGTATAATGGATAGCACCAGCTATTTTAGGAGAGAGACAAAGATACAGTACTATTAGCAGTTAATATTAGCTAGAGAAATAAGTAAAAAGGGGTAAGACAGCTCAGATAGGCACTCACAATTATAGGTAACATAAGCAGAAGCTAGCGATGGTGAGGAGGGAGGGCAACTATCTTCTAAAACTAGTACAGTTACCTAGAGTTCAATGAACACGTGCTAAAACTGCACAAAGTAAAAGCACCCAGATATTGGGAGCAAAAATCAAAAGAGAGCGTTCAAGAGACGGGTAGGGACAATTGCGGTAAAATACGTACTAGGTACGAGCAATTCACGCTAGTCATTAAGTACCACACAGCAAAAACAAAAGCTAGCGTACATGAGAAGGATAGGGACTGATTGCGGTAAAAAACGTACTAGGTACAAGTAATCCGCGGTAGTCATTAAGTTCCACACTGAAAATTGATAAAGAAAGTTAATGTAGGTAGGTTTTAGCTATAGGAGGTAAAATAATCAGCGCTCAGAAGTTCACCACACTAAAAATAGATAAAAAGTTAATGTAGGTAGGTTTTAGCTATAGGAGGTAAAATAATCAGAGCTCTCTTGAATGTGAAAGGAGGACGGTCATAGCCTCTCCACGTGTGCAACGCAGATGGTATGCAACGGACAACAGCTAACCAGGATATATGCCAGGTTGTGCTTTATCCAGAGGAAAAAGGTTAAAAGCTCAATCTCTTAACTGTTAAAAGTACATGAGATAAGGAGAATGCTAAAACTAGGGTGAAACGCAGTTAGATTACAGCTTTTGATGTGATGTGAGCTTTTGCATCACTGCAGAGGCCTACAGTACCTGTCTTCAGCACATATATGGTTCTTTGCTTTTGCTGGCCTCTCTTCCCTTATTGTTCTTCTGCTTGCTTCCTTGTACTGGTTCATAGGTAGGTACTAGGCTAAATGCCTGAGGGCATTTATAAACCTAGCCAGAGTGTGTCGGCTTTCACCACCCCATTGATTAATTAACTGATCCTCTCTCAAGCAGAACCAGTGAAGTGATCCCAGGGGTGTTTTTCTGTTACCCATCCACTCGTCAAGGTTTCTCTTGAAGAGTGTCAGTGAGGGGCTCTGCCTGATGGAGTTTGGAATTTTGTTCCAAAGCATGGGGGAGTCTCTGTGACAGGAATCTATCTCTCCAGCATGTTCTATTTATTGTTGTGGCGAGGTTTAGCTCACTAGAGCGTGTGGCTCGCAATGACTTGGATTTCTTTAGGTGGAGCATGTCCATCAATTCTGAGTTGGACATGGCTTTGTAAGTCAGGCAGAGATCACTTCTGAGTAAGCGATATGCCACTGCGTACAGCCGGAGTTTTTTCAGTCGGGCTGCATAGGACATATGTTTGAGGCCAGTAATCCTCTTGGTGAGGTACTTTTGTGGTCTTTCCAGCTGTTGGAAGTGTCTTGTGAGGTACATCCCAAATGGGACATTGTACTCTATGATGGGTCTAATGAGTGACGAGTAGAGGGGCATTATAACCTCTTTATTTCTAGATGCGAACCCTTTAGTAATTAGATGGGCCACATATCAGGATTTCCTAACTACTTTGGCAATATGATTGTTAAAGGAGAGATTACTATCTACCTGGGTCTCCAGATCTCTTATTACCTTTTCTGTATTAAGGGGGCTGCCACCTATGTGGTAATTCGTGTGTGTTTTGTTTTTCCCCAAATGGGACGACTATGCATTTTTTGGCATTTAGCTTGAGGCCACGACTTTGACACCAGGTGTCTGTCTCAGTAAGGCCCTTTTGGAGGATGTCCGTGTCAGCTGAAGAGTCAATTATGGCTCCCAGTTAGCAGTCATCAGAGAGCTTGGTTAGCCATAGTCCTCCTGTGTTTGCCTGTACTTCTGAGAAGCATATGCTGAACAGTAGGGGTCCCAGGACCGAGCCTTGTGGGACACCACTTGTGACTGGTTTAGAGTCGGACCTGGAGGCTGCTATTCTTACCGTGTGAGTTCTGTCTGTCAGCCAATTGGCAACCCATCTCATGACGTAGGGGTTTATGTTCAGGCTGGTGAGTTTTTCTGTAATACCTGAGTAGGGAATGGTGTTGAAAGCCTTGGTGAGGTCAAGGTAGGCTTTGTGAATCATCTTTCCCTCATCTATGGCTTTGGTGATTGTCTTGAAGAAGTCAACCAGGTTTAGTAGGCATGATCTGCACTTCTTAAAGACGAACTGGGTCGGGTCAAGTGTTTGGAGGTTCCCAATGTCTTTGTTAATTAGTTCCATGATGATACGCTCCATAGCCTTGCAGACCAGGCTAGTCAAGCTTATGGGGCGATAGTTTCTAGGGTCAGTTGTGGCTCCTCCTTTGTGGAGAGGAATAACCATTGCTGTGTGCCATTCTATGGGCACGTAGCCTGTGGAGAGGCTGAGGTTGAATAGCGTGTTTATGTGGGGGGTTAGTTCATTCTGTAGTTCATGCAAGACGCAGCCTGGGACACCATCTGGTCCCATTGATGCTGTGTTTTGCCTTTTGAAAGGGCTGTTTTTATCTGTGTGTCTGTGATTTTTGGGACACTACACTTTTCCGGTATTGTTGTGGTCCATTTTGGAGGTGAGAGGGGGGTGAAGTTTGCACTGAATTTAACTGCCAGGATGTTGGCAATATCAGTAGGTTCAGTATATTTTGTGCTATTTTGCACTAGTTCAGTGCATATCTGCGAGTTGCCACTTAGGTTCTTAACAAAGCTAAAGAAGGCTTTGTGGTTATCTTTTGAATTCTTGGCTATTTTTTCTTTTGAAGTTAGCCTTCTTAGATGATTTCATGAGGGACCTTAGTTTCTTACTGATACTAATCAGGGATGTCTTTCCTTCTTGGGATTTGCTTTTTTTCTGAACTAGTTTCCTCCTTCTATTGTAGAGCCTGTTTGTGGCAGGGGTCCACCAAACTGGTTTCCTTCTCTTAGAGGAGTGAGTCTTGGTTTTGCTAGGGATGGCATGATTCATGCATCCTTGTAGGTGCTCACAGAGTGCATTTGCAAAGGTTTCTACATCTTGGGCAGCGTTATCCTTTAGTGTGGGTGCTGTGAAATGTACCACCACTGTCTTAAGTAAGGTGGAGTTTGCTTTAAAAAGTTTTTTACTGTGGTTTCCTTAGTTGGGGGTGGTGGTGGGGTGTGGACATCCAGAGTGATTAGTTTATGGTCTGATCTAACCAGTGACAAGTTGACCTCTGGTGTGGAACACCTGTCACCCATGTTGGTGATCACCAGGTCCAATATGTTTTCACCTCTGGTAGGGGAGTTTACCAGCTGATCCAGGGCATTTGAGTTGATGAATTCCAGGAAGCGCTGGGCATGGGAGTTTGTACTCGAGTAGTTTTCCCAGTGGATGGTAGGGTAATTGAAATCGCCCAATATCAGGGTGTTTGGTAGGACCTTCATGTTTTCCAGTGTCTCCAGAAAGGTGGAGTGGTGGTCCTGGGTCATGGAGGGTGATCTGTAGCAGGCCACAATTTGCATTGCAGATTTGTCCGATGTTAGTTGCACATGGATGATCTCAGAGGTATCATGCTGCACCACTAACCTGGAGGTGTAGGTATCCTTGATGAATATGGATACAGCCCTCCTTTTGTGTTTCAGTCCGTGTTCTGTGGCCAAAACGTGTGGTATGAGTTGTAGCCCAGTAGTGCTGGGGTGCTCTCTGGTGCCTTGAACCAGGTTTCAGTTACTGCACAGATATCGACATTCTCCATACTGAGGAGTGCTTTGAGTGCGTGCATTTTGAGATTTAAACTCCTGGCATTGAGTAGCATAACCCTCATTTTTTTGTTAATTGTGCTGTTTACGGAGGTGGGTTTGACTTTTGAGTCTTGCCTAAAAAAGGCACTATGGGGGCAGCAAGAGCCTTGGCCAGTATTCAAAAGCCTAGGGCTGACAGGTGCAAGCCGTCTCTTGCAAAGCAATGAGGCTTGACGAGCATGTCGTCCCAGGCTGACAGACACTGGATCCTCTTTGAATGACACCAGAAGCCTAGCCAATTGTAGAAATTGATAATTTTTTCTTTATACTGAGGTATCATTCTTGGTGAGGGCAGGATGCTACTCAGGGTCAGGGTCATACCAGCCTGGGCTACATGATCAGATAGCTCTTCCATGTCTCTTTCCATATAGTCCAGGGAGGTACGTCTCAGGTCATTCACACCAACATGAACAATGACAGTCTTATTTGTACTTGTTCTGGAGTGACCTGAATGCTTGTGTTATGTGGTGGAATCTGGGTCCCTACAGGCAGTTAACAGTAACCTTCTGCTTGTCCAGCCTAGTGAGTGGGACGTCAGTGTGCCTGACTATAGAGTCACCTATTACTAGTGTGTTAGGTATGTTATTTTGCCTTAAGGGCTGTGATTGTGCGGCACACTGATTTTGTGTTTTATGTGTTGTCTGGTTTGTGATGGGAGGTGCAGATTGTTTGGCTGTCTGCTTTGGAGGTCTCTGATGCTTTTGCAGGTTTTTATTTAGAGCCTCTGAGTATGATTTTGTGTTTTTATGTGTATTTTTTTACCAGTGCTGTTTTAGTAGGTCTGTGTGCGGTTGGAGGTGTGGTGGAAGTGTTACCCTTCTCCTCTTGACTGTCTGTTCCAGTCTTGGGTGGAGACAGCTTAGCCTCCATTTTGGCTGTATAATTGCATCTCTTGCATATGTTAGTGTTTTGTTGTAGGAGGAGAGGGTTGTCTGTGTACATGAGGCAGTTGTAACATTGCCTCAGGATACCCAGATTCACCAGCTGGACTGAAGAGTACACCTGAAATTGCCCTTTGGTCATGCCTGAATAGTAGGGTGAGCTGCTTAGTCACTTGGTTGGTGAGGGGTGAATAAAGAGCCTAGCCCTGCTGGGCAATCAGTGTCAGGGTATATTAGTGCTTGCTATTAGGTCTGAGCAAGTGCTGAGCTGTAGGATGCTTTTTGAGTGCTTAGGTTGAGAGTTAGACTAGTTTCAAGGGAAACACTGAAGAGGGGACTTAGTGGAGCAGGGAATAATTTAACCGTAGCTAACCGGTGCTGCCCATTGCGCAAAACCGTGGAAATGCAGTTTTTATAAAAGAGAAATGAAAGAGATAGAAATTAGCCCAAGATGGCCAATACTACTAACTTCTGGCCTGGAACCACTCCTCCAGGGAAAGATAGGTTGCTCAAAGCTCCCATCTCTCACAGGTGAACAGTGAAATTTCCTTCTATCCAAGTAAGGTATGGGCAACTCAGAAACTAGTAGCACAGCTCTGAATTCAGCACTAGCCTGAAAATTGGACTATACTAGCTTAGAAAGGTGGGAAACAAGTAATTTCTTTTTGTTTTTTGAAAAGATAACGCAGAAACAGTAAAAATACACTTAAAACAGCTTTAAACGACTACAAACAATCAGAAAAGGCTATCACACTTTAGTGTGTAGCCTACAATAGTTAAACAAATTATTTAAACAAAAAACAACCTTTTAAAAATGCAGGCAGTCAAATAAGTACAATATGTGAAAAAACAAGCTTTTAAATCACAATAAATGCTGGAAAATCTATGTTTAGGTGGAAAACAGTTAAGTACAGCAAGAAAGTTCAGAAAACTGATACTTAATCACTCCAAAGTCTCTCTTCTAAGCTAGAAGGCTTGTATCAGTTTAAACCTTTCTAGTGCTACCCAGTAGGTTAGTTACAGGAAAGATGTGAAACAAGCGCAGATGTGGTTTTTTAAACCAGGAAGTTGAAAGAGATGGACAAACTGTCCAAATGGTCAATAAACTACAATTTCTGGGCCAAGAACCTTTCCTCTCATGGTAGACAAGCTAACTAGTGCTTACCACTCCCACTGATAAGCTAGAAGGTTTCCTCCAATACAGAAAGGCTTGCGGGGCTCAGAAGCTTACCAACAGTCCTGGATACAGCAACTCTGTATCTGGACTAGGCTAGTTACAGGAAAGGTGGGAAACAAGCACAAGTGCGGCTTTTAAACCAGAACGTTGAAAGAAATGGAAAAAACTGCCCAAATGGCCAGTAGCTACAATTTCTGGGCCAGAGACCACTCCTGTTGTGGTAGATAGGCTACCTGATGCTTACCACTCCCACTGATAAGCTAGAAGGCTTCCCTTCAACACTGAAAGGCGTGAGGGGTTCAGAAGCTAACAAAGAGTTCTGGATACAGCAAATCTGTATCTGGACTAGACTAGCACCAGGAAAGGCAGGAAACAAGTGCAAACACAGGCTTTAAATCAGAAGGTTGAAAGAGATGGAGAAGCTTCCCAAATGGCCAATAAACTATAATTTCTGGGCCAGAAACCACTCCTCCTGTGGTAGATAGGTTACCTAGTGCTTACCATTCCCACTGATAAGCTAGAAGGCTTCTCTTCAACACAGAAGGGCTTGGGGGGCTCAGAAGCTTACCAACAGTCCTGGAGACAGCACATCTGTACCTGGACTACACTAGTTATAGGAAAGGCGGGGACAAAACACAAAATGGGCTTTTAACCAGAAAGTAGGAAGAGATGGAAAAACAGCCCAAATGGCCAATGAACTACAATTTCAGGGCCAAAACCCTCTCCTCCCATGGTAGATAGGCTGCCTAGTGCTTACCACTCCCACTGATAAGCTAGAAGGCTTCCCTCCAACACAGAAAGACTTGGGGGGCTCAGAAGCTTACCAACAGTCCTGGATACAGCAAGTCTGAATCTGGACTTGACTAGTTACAGGAAAGGCAGGAAACAAGCTTAGAATTTTTTTTTGTTACAGAAAAACAGCTAAAATAGCAGTAAATAGAATTCAAATTGCAGTGCAGGCCAGCACACCCGAGTGTGTAGCAACACTATGGTATATACAGTTCAAATAAATGCAATTAAATTAACAAATGACTAAAAAACAAGTGCAGGAGGCAGTAAATTAGAAGGCTTCTAACAAGCAGTAATAAGTGCAGAGTAAGAGCGACTGAACAGATAACAGCACGCAGAAGAGCAACTAAGACAGTTACAGTAAGAGCAGCTGAATAAAATACATGTATATTTTATTTTATTTTATTTTATTTTTTTTTGAGGGAGGGAACAGAGCAGGATTAAGAGGCTACAGGGGTTGTCCTTCCCAAATGCTCTCTTTGTACACAGTAGGAGTGCCTGAAATCAGAGTATGATCTCACTGCACTCAGTTAAGTGAGCAAATGAAGATGGGCCCAGAAGGGGTATCCAAATACAAATCTACAAGAGGGGCGGGAAATTTCAAAGCCACCAACATTAACACCAAAAGAAGAATAGGGAGGGAGGGTGGGTAACTAACTGTAGAGAGACAGCCACAACTTCAGTTGAGTTAATAGTCAGTGAAAAACACAAATAAATAAATTAAATACAGTACTATATGAAAAAGAGCAGATAATAGTGTACTTAAATTCACTTATACGTCCAGTTGATTTCAGGTAGATGTTAGCCGGCCAAAGCTCAGATATTAAGCAGACATAACTCAAAATATACCACTTATATAAGGCAGGACAGAATATCAGTGATGATGTGAAACTACCCCCACTGCTATCAATGGCTACACAGAAATTCTAACAAGTACTCTGTAGAGAGACAGCCACAACTTCAGTTGAGTTAATATTCAGTGAAAAACACAAATAAATAAATTAAATACAGTACTATATGAAAAAGAACAGATAAAAGTGTACTTAATTCACTTATAAGTCCAGTTGATTTCAGGTAGATGTTAGCCGGCCAAAGCTCAGATATTACTGGGCCTTCATCATCTTCCCCCACACTTCCACATCTTGTATACATTACTGTTTACTCAAATTCCAAGCTTCCTATGTGCCCACATTTCCTTCTGCTCTTTGCCCATTTTGCTTCTTCCTTAAATTCTTCTCTATAGCTCTGAAGCATTCTCATAACTTAATTCCTTCAGTTTGCTTCAAGATTCCAAATTAACATTTAATTTTTCCTAGCACATTATAATCTGATCTCCTAGAATTCCACACCATCATCTTTGTCTTAAGCTTAAGCCCCTCACACACACTCACACACACACACACACACACACACACACACACACACACACACACACACACACACACACACACACACTCTAAATTACAGAAGGTGAAATTAATATCTCTGATCTCCCTCGCATTTAAGACCATTTCCAGAACACTATAATTTCTGGTACAGTACTGCATGCACCGAGTGGCTGAAGCCACCATAAACTCAAACTTTAATTACCTTCCACTTAATCTCCAACCTACAGTTTGGAATTGCATAGATTGCTCTGGGCAAATTCAGATTACCTATGACTATAATCCTCTTCCATCTGCTCCTTTGCCCCCTGCATGGGGCAGTACTCATCCTCCTCTCTGGTTTTATATTTGATGCCTTCCTTTATGTAGATCACTAGTCAACTTTATTGCCTTCTCTCTCTCGACATCATTTCAGAACAGCCTCTACCCAAACACATCTATGCACCTCCCCAGTAGTGGCCGATGCTTCTAAAATAAAAGCATTTGAGAAATACAGGGAAACAAAGAAAGAGAAAGAGAAAAAAAGCAGTTTTAGTAAAAGCAGGAAGGCAGAAGAAAGGCAGTCAGAAAAACAAAGGAAAAAATATAACCGATTTAAACATGAATGGAGAAAAAATGTTTTATTAATACATAGGGGACCAAACAAACAAACAAATAAATAAAATGACTGATAATGAAGCGTAATAAAATAGAGGTTGCAAAGAAATAAATGGGGGTAAAAAAGAATGTCTGCTAAATGAGTACTTCTCAGAATATACAAAGTAAGAGAGGGGAGATTATCATATCCAGCCAGTCATCATCTTCTTTTGGCTGTTCCCATTAGGGGTCGCCACAGCGGATCATCTGTTTCCATTTCTTCCTGTCCTCTGCATCATGCTCTTTCACACCAACCGCCTGAATGTCCTCTCTCACCACATTCATTAAAATTATCTTAGGCCTTCCTCTTTTCCTCTTACCTGGCAGCTCCCTCCTTAGCATCCATTTCCCAATATACCCAGCATCCCTCCTCAGCACATGTCCAAACCAACGCAATCTCACCTCTCTTGCTTTGTCTCCAAACTGTCCAACCTGAGCTGACCCTCTAATATACTGATTCCTAATCCTGTCCATCCTAGTCACACCCAGTGCAAATCTTAACATCTCTAACTCTGCCACATCCAGCTCTGACTCCTGCCTTTTCGTCAATGCCACCGTCTCCAACCCATATAACATAGCTGGTCTCACTACCCTCTTGTAGACCTTCCCTTTCACTCTTACTGGTATCCGTCTGTCACAAATCACTCCTGACACTCTTCTCCACCCTGCCTGTACTCTCTTCTTCACCTCTCTTCCACACTCACCATTACTCTGAACTGTTGACCCCAAGTACTTAAACTCATCCACCTTTACCAACTCTACTCCCTGCATCCTCACCATTCCTCTACCCTCCCTCTCATTTACACACATATATTCTGTTTTAGCCCTGCTGACCTTCATTCCTCTCCTCTCTAAAGCATATCTCCACCTCTCCAGGGTCTCCTCAACCTGGTCCCTACTCTCACTACATATCATAATGTCATCTGCAAACATCATAGTCCACGGGGCCTCCTGTCTGATCTCATCTGTCAACCTGTCCATCACCACTGCAAATAAGAAAGGGCTCAGAGCTGATCCTTGATGTAATCCCACCTCCACCTTAAATGTATCTGTCACTCTCACCGCAATCCTCACCAATGTCACACTACCCTCGTACATATCCTGTACCACTCTTACATACTTCTCTGCCACTCCCGAAATCCTCATACAGTACCACAACTCCTCTCTAGGCACCCTGTCATATGCTTTCTCTAAGTCCACAAAGACACAATGCAACTCCTTCTGACCTTCTCTGTATTTCTCCAATAACACTCTCAGAGCAAATATTGCATCTGTAGTGCTCTTTCCTGGCATGAAACCATACTGATAATCATTAATCATCACCTCCCTTCTTAACCTAGCTTCCACTACTCTTTCCCATAACTAAAAGCTGTGACTGATCAATTGTATCCCTCTGTAGTTACTGCAGCTCTGCACATCACCCTTATTCTTAAAGATAGGTACCAAAACACATTTTCTCCACCCCTCAGGCATCCTCTGACTTTCCAAAATTTCATTAAGCAATTTGGCTAAGAATTCCAATGCCATTTCTCCTAAGCACCTCCATGCTTCCACTGGTATGTCATCTAGGCCAACAGCCTTTCCATTCTTCATCCTCTTCATAGCTGCCCTTACTTCCTCCTTGCTAATCTGTTTCACTTCCTGATTTACTATCCTCACATCATCCAACCTTCACTCTCTCTCTCATTCTCTTCATTCATCAGCCCTTCAAAGTACTCTTTCCATCTACTCAACACACTCTCCTCACTTGTGAGTACATTTCCCTCACTGTCCTTTTATCACTCTTACCTGCTGCACATCTTTCCCAGGTTTGTCCCTCTGTCTTGTCAATCGGTACAGGTCCTTTTCTCCCTCTTTAGTGTCCAATCTCTCATACAACTCTCCATATGCCTTATCCTTAGCTTTCGCCACCTCTCTCTTTGCAATGCGCCTCATCTCCTTATACTCATGTCTACTTTCTTCATCTCTTCCCACTTCTTCTTCTCCAGCCTCTTCCTCTGTATACTCTCCTGTACTTCCTCATTCCACCACCAGGTCTCCTTGTCCTCCTTCCTCTGTCCAGATGTCACACCAAGCACCTTCTAGCAGTCTCCCTTACTAGCTCTGCTGTAGTTACCCAGCTATTCGGTAACTCTTCACTGCCTCCCAGTGCCTGTCTTAACTCTTCCCTGAACTCCACCTCACAATCACCCTTTTTAACTTCCACCATTTAATCCTTGGCACTGCTTTCACACTCCTCCTCCTCTTCTTGATCACCAACATCATCTTACAGACCACCATTCTATGCTGCTTAACTACACTTTCCCCTGTCACCACTTTACAGTCTCCAATCTCCTTCAGACTGGCCCTCCTATATAGGATATGCTCCACCTGTGTGCATCTTCCTCCACTGTTGTACATCACCCTATGCTCCCCCCTCTTCTTAAAATACATATTCACCACAGCCATGTCCATCCTTTTTGAAAAATCCACAATCATCTGACCTTCTGCATTCCTCTCCTTAAGACCATACCTACCCATCACTTCCTCATCCCCTCTGTTCACTTCACCAACATGCCCATTGAAGTCCACTCCAATCACTAGTCTCTCATCCTTGGGAACACTCACCACCACTTCATCCAACTCACTCCAAAATTTTTCTTTCTCATCCATCGCACACACAACTTGTGGAGCATATGCACTAACAACATTCATCATTACACCATCAATTTCAAGCTTCATAAACATCACTCTATCAGACACTCTCTTCACCTTCAAAACACTCTTTGCATACTTTTCCTTTAGGATAACCCCTACCCCATTTCTCCTGCCATCCACACCATGATAGAACAATTTGAACCTCCTATACACCTGGCCTTACTTCCCTTCCATCTGGTGTCTTGCACGCACAATATATCAACCTTCCTTCTCTCCATCATATCAGCTAGCTCTCTCCCTATACTAGTCATACTGCCAACATTCAAAGTTCCTACCCTCACTAGTACACTCCTAACCTTCCTCCTCTCTTCCTGCCTTCGGGCATGCCTTCCCCCTCCTCTTCTCCTTCGGCCAACAGTAGCCCAATTTCCGCCAGCACCCTGTTTGCTAACAGTACTGGTGGCGGTCATTGTTAACCCGGGCCTCAACCAATCCGGTATGGAAATATTAAATGTTCTCCGCATAAGTAATTTGGCAGAGGTTTTACACCGGATACCCTTCCTGACGCAACCCTCCCCATTTATCCGGGCTTGGGACCGGCACAAAGAAATGCACTGGCTTGTGCATCCCCAGTGGCTGGGTTATCAGATCCAGCCAGTAAACAAATAAAAGGTCATCATGGATTTTCATTCTAGTCTTTTTATACAAGGCAGACCTATGACAGAAGTCCAGAATTCTAAAGGCAGACAAAGTAATGAGATTTAGAATTTATAAAGAAATTAGGTCAGAACTGGAAATACCAGTAACTTGCTTTTTAAGAAGTCATGAGACTGGGATAATGATCCTGAGTACTGGATGAGACCAAATGTGGTCTTTGTAATAGAATGTGAGTAGGAGGTAGGCTGAAGGGACCTCCTGCTAAACAGTGAGGTGGTTTTCATCAGAACTAGATATAAGCAGCACAGTCAGCACTGCACATTGTCATCCACAGCAGAAAAGTTCAAAAACAGCATCTTTGCAGAGGGTCAAGCTCCCTACACCTACCCCCATAACCATGCCTTTCAACCTCTCACTGCAAGAAATCTGGACAAAGACAGAAAGAATGGGAGAACAAAGGCCCAAAAATAGGGACAGAATTTAACTATTGTTCCTATAAGCTTAGAAAGTTGCTAGAATAACAGGTTTTACATTATGTATTTTCTGATGGCTATAAAGTCTGAAACTCAAATGTATTTCAATATTTGGTATTATTTAGTGACTTCAGTCTTCAATGATTTGCCAGAAAACCACAAATTTTATGAGGAACAGGCCAAAAATGTGAGGCAACAATCTAGATTTTTGCAGTTGAGAGGTATGCCCACAACCCTGCACCTCCAACTACAAAACCAATGAGATTGTAAACCACTGGAGATAAAGATATATGCCTGTAACCATGCCATTACATGGTTTCACTTTGATGACTGGGTAGTTTTTGGCGAAATATGGGAATCAAGAAAAAAATGAGTTAGTAATTCATATTTTGTCAAAACAATAGCCAACAAAATGCAGAACTTCCAGCTGAGACCTATCACCCAATGAGGTTGATCTCAAGTCGTAAGGAGAATCTTTGAGTCACGAAGAAAGAAAGAAAGAAAGAACAAAAGACTTTTGGAGTGGTTTGAAATGGCTTGGAATGGTTTGGAAGCTGGTGGAATACTAGATTAAATGCAGCACACATTAGCAGGTGGAAGAAGGGCTTCAATCCTCTGTATCCACTGATGTAGATGCTATGCCCCGGGGCTGCAGGCTTTAATAGCAAAACATTTATTATGAGCACTCTGATGTCTGATTAAA
This sequence comes from Protopterus annectens, assembly GCF_019279795.1. Classification (NCBI taxonomy): domain Eukaryota; kingdom Metazoa; phylum Chordata; order Ceratodontiformes; family Protopteridae; genus Protopterus; species Protopterus annectens. The sequence continues at coordinate 559,712,623 of NC_056734.1, forward strand.
AATTGGGAATGCAGTCTCTCATAGAATTTGCTTTTATCTTAGAAACAGTAATCTTGGAATTAGTATATTTAAGTAGCAAAGGTGTAAGTGGTGCAACAGACTTTCACTTCTCCTTGGAAAAAATGAGCTAACAGTGAAACAACAAGTTGCTGTTTCACTGTCAATCCAAAACTTAGTCATTCTTCCACTGAGTGTGAATTACTAATGCTGTGTCCCACACATACCTACAACACCTACACTTGTGCGCCCTATATATGAGATCGCTGTCACTCTTACAACTCCTACAACTTGTACATGCTGTATCTGAGATAGCTGTCACTCCTACAACTCCTGCAACTTGTACGTGCTATATCTGAGATCGCTGTCACTCCAGCTCCTACAACTTGGGCGTGCCACTGTATATATGAGATCACTGTCACTCCTACAACTCCTGCAACTTGTATGCACTATATCTGAGATCGCTGTCACTCCTACAACTCCTGCAACTTGTATGCACTATATCTGAGATCGCTGTCACTCCTACAACTCCTACAACTTGTACGTGCTATATCTGAGATCGCTGTCACTCCAACTCCTACAACTTGTATGTGACACTGTATAACTGAGATTGCTGTCACTCCTGCAGCTCCTGCAATTGTATGCACTATATCTGAGATCGCTGTCACTCCTACAACTCTTGCAACTTGTATGCACTATATCTGAGATCGCTGTTACTTCTACAACTACTACAACTTGTACACACTATATGTGAGATCACTGTCACTCATACAATACCTACAAATTGTACTCACTATATCTGAGATTGTTGTACCTCAGAATAGGGGAAAAAACTCAATGGCACCACAGTCTCAGATTTAATATATATTCCTACTCAATCACACTAGCAGGTGCTCTGCTCTGAATATCCCAGTTACGGACCTCAGAATTTCCCCAGGCACCCTTACAGCTATCACTACTTAGATTATTTTTCCTAACTGTCTGTATAACTAAGACTAAAAAAGTTCTTAATGGAAAAGAATACAGTTTTATTAATAAAACAAAGACATACAACCAGACTGATACTTAAGAAGGGGAGTATTGTGAAAGTGAACTTAATAAAATAGAAGTATGGTGTACCATGACAGTTTAAAAATATCACACACACACACACACACACACACACACACACACACACACACACACACACACACACACACACACACACACACACACACACACACACACACACACACACACACACACACACAGATATATACCACATAATGCACCTGGGACAACAAACCAAAAAGAGCAGAACACAATCAAAGAGCGAAAGAGGAAACTGGAACAATAAAAAAATGGAAAGTGACCTGAGCTAGTCAGACCAGATGATCTAAAGGCATGCTTGCAGACAGACCTTAGTGTGTGTAGGAGAGGTTAATAACTCCTAGCACAGGATGCTGGTGTAGGAAAGGTTAATAACTCCTAGCGCAGGATGCTGTTGTGCCTTTCTAGAGACAGGTAGAAGATATGCAGAGCACTGCATTCACTCATGGAAACCTCAGCATGTGTGGGTTATTGATAGAATGAGGAAATAGCAACACAAATGGTGCATGAACTTCGCAATAAGCAGTATAAAAACAGATTAAAATAGCTTAACATACATACATATTATTATACAAAGTAATTAAGAAAGGAAGCACAGGGGGATATGCTAGAAACAGTCACATACCTGAAACACTCTATAGAGTGCACATCATGTTTCAAAAGAGCTTTTTCCAGAGGACAAGAACACTGTTGAAACAGAAGACATGACTTAGGAGAGGTACAAGTGAGATTTATTTTCTAACAGAAAAGGTGGTAGGGGATGCAAACAACCTCCTTAAAGGTTGTGTGATCAAAAATTCAGACACATTTCAAGAAATGTAGCAGCAAGCATATGAGAGCTATGAAAATAAATAGCTTGTAAGTCGGATTTGAATTTCACTCAGTAGCTACAGAAACTGGCAGATCGGGGAGCTTAATTAGTTTTCATCTGATGAAAAGATAGATATTCTTATGATTATATACACCAGATCTTTCACCTCCTTAACCCAAATTGTCCTTGAATTTCTCTCCAGAGTACACTATACAGCAAACTCCAGCTATCTCTTGTTTGCCTGCAATATATGCCTCTGGAGGTTGTCCAAGAGAGTGAATCAAACATCTTTAACTGAAAGTTGATTTTGAACTCCTGCTATACCAAGATAACTGATATGAATGTTCTGCACAGCACTGGTCCCAGCACTGAATCCAGTGTGACCCAGCGTTTGAGTTTCTTTCTCAACATAACCATCCCTTACTTGCCATTTTCTAATGCGGGGCAATTACTTATTCTGTATCCATCAGCCTAAGCATCATTTTATAAGGGTGCCATTTTCCATTCTTCAGTTCTGTGGCAGCAATGCAGTTTCCAGTGAAAGATGGCATAGTGCAATCAGTGGTTCACCAAATGCTGCATCTATCAACTCTTTCCATAGTTGGGGATGTAGCTCCTTTAGTCCTTGCACACCATCTCATTGACGATCCTGGTCTCTCTACTCTTTGTTTAGTTTTATCATTCCTTCCCATTCCATCTTCCTTTGCTGTCACCCTGCCTGCTTTTTTCCTCTAAGCCATCTAGTTTCTATAAATCATACATTCCTTCTGCCAGAGGACTGACTTTGCAAATGCTAGCCTCAGCCCTCAGATCTTGTGTTAAGTCTCAATACCATATGAGCCTTAAGGCACACAAACAGCTATGTGACATAAATTTTGGCCATGTCACTATCAATCATCCAATCAGCAGTTTGAGCCACTGGTGTTCTTCATGCCACTCAGAGTTCTGCATAACATCACAGGTATAGGCTAAGATTTCTTCACCCATTCCTCCAGATACTGAATATTCAAAATGTCAAGGAAGGAATAAAAGCTTTATGGTAGCCATAGGTCAGAGCTGGAGAACATAAAAAATATAAATATTATAGAATGGTAATTCTGTCACTACAAGCATTTAAACAAAACATTTTGAATAATGCAAATCTCTTCTTTATACGTAAAAAAAGATTTAGATATTCTGGTATATATTTTTTAATAGAGTCTGACAGACTTCCTTCTTTCTGGTGCCCTGAGGGCAAGAAGTTTTAGAAATATAGTAAAATCTGTTATGGCTTTACAATCAGTACTTGTGTCCTGAATTTACTTTTAAGTGAAAACTGACTAATCAAACCTGTTCCATTAAATAGATTTTATCTTACTCAAAGTTTATGTGATCTTGAACTAGGTTAAGGGGTGTAAGGCCAATGTCGTGTCCATGAGGGTGTAGAGGGCTTACCCCACTTTATCCAAAGTTGTGATTTTAAACCTGTTAAATAGAATTACCTCAGTCAGCATTTACTGAAATGAATATTCTTTGCAGCCTTCTCCAAATCAGAGTACTTTGATTCAATGATTGCTTGTTACTTATTAAAGATGCAGATCAAAGTCAAGTTTTTCTTTTTTAAGCAAGTTGTTCAGAGGACTGGTCTTGGGTCTTTTTGTCCTGTCTATAGAGGCATCATCAGTAGATTTTTTTAAGATTAAAACATTTTAAATTACTTTTACCAAAGAAAACTGTAATTCAGAACAGATCACAGTTGTAAAGGCTTTAAAGAATCCTGCAAAGCTGTAGGGATTCAAACATACTCTTTAATCGTAATCACAGGCTATTAATAGTTTTTAAATTAGTCACATACAGGAAAAATCAATACGGCTTCTCTTGTAATGGCATCATAACACACGGTACTGCACAGCTCCAAATTCTAAGAAGCATTTCTTCATGGCTGCAAGTTGTATGGATGAATGTATTACTAAACCCGCCAGTAACATTTCTGCAAATTAAATAAGTGAATATTTACATGTAGTTATACTTACACATGAAATATATGTATATTTAAATACCGGTATCTTAACTTGTAGCAAAAACCACTGCTATAGATTTTCACTTTATTGCTAAAACTAGAAATAACTCATTAAGATATTTCTTGTTATAACTGCAAAACATCCAAAAATGTGATTATCTAATAAAAAGTAAATCTAACTTAAAAAATGCAAATACTTCAGTTCACCCCAGAGAGAATGTATACTTTCAGAAAGACTCAGCAGAAATGAAACAAATCTGACTTCATAGATTAGCTGGGTACAGCAAGTGACAAGTAAAAGTAAAGGGAAAGGTGACCTTCTGCAATCAGAAAAAAACACGTTAGGAGACGGAGCTGGAGGCTGCAGATTGAGTGCCTTGGCTCAAGTCCAGTAATCCATGGTTTGCCAGAAGTTCTGAGGCAATCCAACTCAAGAGAATCATTCAATGAATCATATGTCAATATTTGTAGGTAAACATGTATTTGAAAGAGTTTATTTTAAGCTGCAATTTAAAGGGAGAGTTAAAGCAAATTGCTCAATAAAAAAGATGCACTCAATGTCATACATAACGATATAGCAGCGTTTTCACCTTACTGAGCCATATTTAAAAGAATGCCAAGTGAAACCTTAACGAAAAGAAAGGGCATCTTACTGTCCTTGAAAAATAAATGCACTCATTTTCCTGGCCAATCTTTGCAGGGGATTAAGATATAGTAGACACTTTTTTTCAAAAGACAAGGCGTTGCAAGGGCAAACAAATGCTAGCATCTGCCATGGAAGAAAAAATACCTAATTATATATACCAAACATGTATAAGTAAAAGTGGAACAGAGCTAGATCATACAAAAATAACTGAGTGCCTTGCTGTGGGCTGAGGGATGCATTGTAAAAGTGAAAGTAATCACTGCGGATCAGGAGGTATTTATCACTGGTATCAGCAGAAAAGACTTAAGGGACGGATTCAATAAAGCCTAAACTAAGTGTACACAAAGTGTACAGGACATATAGTCAATACAATTCTTATCACATTTTTTTGTACATTCTAGTCACTCAGAAAGGTTACACTAAGTGTACATGTAGTCTACACTTTGTGGTAACCTTTATGAATCCCTGTCAATATTTAAAGCTGTAAGAATATCAGTAGGAAAACTAAAATTAGGAGAAAGAAGGTGTGAGTTATGTCTGTGCTGTATGTTAACTCAGAACAGTGTACAGTTAGTGTACGCTTAGTGAAGGCTTTATTGACTCTTTTTCACGAGAAAGATAAACCATAAGCTAATACAATATTAGGCTCAAGACAATATTTTGTTCCGTTTCATAACAGTTTGCTTTTTCACTTTTTCTACTAGTTTAGTGTTTATTAAAGCTGATCAGATCATTTTATTTCTTTTACTGTTTTAATTTTTCTTTTTTCCTGTGGTTGGTGTCTCTCCTTTCTTGTAGCCACCCTTCTGCAATTAGCATGAAAGTTAGAATTAAAAAAAAAAAAAAAAAAGAGAGAGAGAGAGAGGGCGAGAGAAAGAGACCTTCCAAGAATCAGTCAGGAAAAACAAATGGTCCATAGTTCCTTAGCAATCATTATGTTTCTTTGTATTGTCTGTCTGTACTGTAGGAAAGTATGCCATTATGATTTTACAGAGTAAAGCATAAAACAATGTTTAAATGATTTCACAGCCCTTAGTGCCACATGTGTAATACTTACTGTACTATAAGCAGCAACAGTAAAGATGCTTTTGAAAGTGCAATTACTGGTTTTAGATACTCCCTGAGCACATATTTATAAGAACTTACTATAATTGATTTATTATAGTTCTTTCTGTGCTGGCACTGCTGGGCCAACTTCTTGCTTCATGCAATGGTTACTTGTATATTAAACATTTATTTTTTTCCTAGCTATTATTGCTTGCACCTTTATGTGAGACTTTGCTTCTCCTCAGTTCTGTACTGTATTGTTCTTAATCTGTGGTTGTGAAATGTGAAACAAAAGGGAGACTGCATATTATCTCTAAACCAACTATTGTACTTTAACATACAAATATTTCAGGCATGGACAATAATGTCCTTTTAGCCTACTGATACACCAAAATAGTCATTGCCATAACAAGTGGCCATGATGAAACAATATTTAAACTTGTGCTTGCTTTAATATAACATAGTAGTCTATTCCATGTGTGAGCGACTCTCTCAGGGAACCAATTAGTATATCTCTCATTCCTATATAATCTCCTACATAGGTTGTCTAATTTATTTATTTATTTATTTATTTATTTATTTCATTTAAAATTTGTTGACCGGGAAAGTCCGATCCATCTAGGACAGAGCCAATTTTTAGCAGAGGCCTGGGGAGAAATGCTCCAGACACATGTCTTTGGAATGTGGGAAGAAACCGAAGTACCAGGAGGAAACCCATGTGAACGCAGTGAGGACATACAGCCTCCGCACAGAAAGCACCCCAGCTGAGAATCAAACTGGAGAACCCTTTTTCTGTGAGGTGACAATGTTAACTGCTGCACCGCTCTGATGATTCTCCACTACTCTTTGCTAACCCCAAGCATTCCCACAGGTAGTTGTCTCTAAATGCCTTATGTAACTGAATACAATCTCCTCTTAAATATCTACTGTATATGAGGCATTGTACAAATTCAGATTTTTTAATCTTTCATAATAACTTACATTTTTACATCCCTGGATGTCCTTGGTATAGTTCCGCTGTATTCTTTCCAGTTGACTCATACTTGTTTTCTTATAAGGTTTCCATAGTATTATTCCATACTGTAGTTTGAGTCTAATGTGACTTACAAACAATGGTGTCATCATATATGATTTCTTATACTTTATAAATATATTATACAGCCTGTAGTTTTGTAACTGTCATTAACCAATTGATGGATATGATTAGACAAACTCAAAGTTGGATCTACTCATATACCTAGGTCCTGAAATGAATCTACAGTGTAAATCACTGCTTTGTTTTTGATGAATTTATTATCAGCATATTTTTCTCCTGCACCAAAATGGTCAATTTAATCAAGTTCCTTTGCAGACATGCCCTATTTGTAACAGATGAAACCAATATACCCATTTTTTTATGTTATTTGCATACAGTCTGTAGAACACCTCAGCTGAAAAAGATAGATCTGTAAGATGCAACCTAAAGAAGTATGGGTCTAGGACAGAACCTTGTGGGACACCCTGAATGTATCTTAGAAATTCACCTGTCTTTTGTCATATTGCTAAGCCCCATACCATATCCTCACAAGATATAGGTCCCCCTTTATGACCCATGAAACCCATAACGCATGCTTAAACCTACCGGAGACACCATTCAACCCAATATCATATTCATTGGTGACTTTAACTACCCCACTATAAACTGGGAATCCTACATGACCCCAGACTTGCAGGCCCAGAGATTCCTAGACATTGTAATGACAAATACTCTTTACCAGATAATCCACAAGCCCACAAGGGGAGCAAACATACTGGACCTGGTCCTCACAAACATGGAAGGACACTATGCCCCCTACCAGTGGAATGTCCTTTCTGATAAGGTTGGATCATAAAGCTGTCACCTTTGAAATAAAAATAAAAAACATGACTCCAGCTTATCCGATAGCATATAGGAACTATTCTAAGGCAACAGCATTAAGGAACTATTCTAAGGCAAACTTCCTATTATTATGTGACAACCTGGCAAGATTACAAGCCACCTACAAACCTTGAGAACACAGCTGTCTATGCTGAATTGTCCACAAATACCCATACAAACATTAATAGATGCAGAAACAGCTGTGTCTACCATGAATAAGCTCAAAACAAACTCATAAAACAAGCTGCACTGGTGGAATCCAAACATTAATAGGTTGTACAACAAAAGAAAAAAGTCATAGCAAAAGTTAAGAAATATAATGCCCAGCAGGATTAAAAAAACTATCTCATCAATCTAAACAAACAACTCAGAGGGCAAATCAAGTCTATAAAGCCAACTTTGAGGTAAAAAAGCCTACCATGCCAAGTACAACCATAAGTTTTTCTTTAGCTATGTCCATATCCTCAAGGGCTGTATACAACAATGTGCAGAGCTAATTGTAAGTGAAGCCACTTACATGTAGCTGGAAGATATAATGAACCTACTGGCTGACAAATTCAGCTACAATTTTACTCTCCTCTCCCCTCCCCCTGGTTATCACCCCCAGGAAGTACCATTAAACATAACCCCCCCCTCTATCATTATGGAACAAGTCCTAAATGCACTCTCCAAGGCCGATAACACACATTGGTGGTCCTTGATAATATGTTAGGATGACTCATAAATAGCATGAAACATGACTTATGGGAGCCAATGGAGCTACTATTTAACCAGAGCCTCTGGTCAGGCTTCATGCCAAGTGAATAGAGAACTCGAACAATCATCCCTCTGCACAAGGGGGGGGGGGGCTTCTAAAGACACAGGAAACTACAGATCCATAAGTCTAATTTGTCTCATTTGAAAGAATTATCATGAAAAAGATTAATATTGACATAGGAAAACTTCAGACACTGGATCTAACCCAGTTCACCTAGTCAAGTTCAGATCATGTCTACACACCCTGGTGGACTTCTTCAAGAAGGTCACCAAGGCAATAGACAAGGGAAAAACAATGCATACTACTTACCTTGACCTGGCCAAGGCATTTGATACAACACCCATGCAGGCATTGTAAGCAGACGTATGGAATTAGGAATACATCCTTATGTTACACATCGGATAGCCAGCTAGCTCCCAGATAGGACTCAGGAAGTTAGGATAGGGGAGTCAACCTCCACAGTGAGGGTGGTCAGTAGAGCAGTCCCTCAGGACTCTGAGGTGCGTCCACTCCTTTTGGGCATCTACTGCTTGGAAGTCAAGGCTAATGTCAAGCCCCTCTGGCTTACCAGTTTTACAGATGATTGCACACCGGGATTAGTCATAGAATCCCTCCATGACACTAATATCCTCCCAGAAGGGCTGACACAGACAAATAATTGGTGCCAATGCCACAGCTTAAAACTCAGTGCCAAGAAATGCAAAATAGTTCGCTTGGGGAAGTCGGCTACCTCAGGTAGCAACCTTATTGCTAACACGCCCATAAGAGTAAAACTGGCAGTCAGGGATTTGAGTACATATGCTTGAGAGCAGCCTGGCTTTTGACTAACATGGGTCTTAGGTAATCAAGAAATCATTCTATATTGCTCAGTTTGTGAGCAACGGTATGGCATCTAGGTCCATGGAAGTCATTATTCTACTTTATACAGCTCCCATCAGGCCCATCATTGAGTACAATGTGCCCTTTGATATGTAGCTGACCAGGCACGTGCAACAACTGGAATGTCCACACAGAATCCTCACAAAAAGAAAACAGGGCATTAACAACATGTCCACTGCAATTGCCTCAAAACCCTATCACTATACTCTGTCTTCTACAGACTGTTGTGGGGCAATCTAAGTCTGGCATACAAGGCATTCCTGGATCCCGCCCTGATGGACCTCTTACATATCCACAAAACAAATAGCATTGAGCTATCATATATAGTCACTTACACCTTGCATGTAACATAAAACAGGACATGGCAGAGAGCCAAGTATGCATCTCAGAGAATACTCCTTCTCTTGAGCAGGCTTCCCACCCATGTGCTCTTCCCTGACCCTATTCAAACAAATCCTGGACCATAGAGGGTTCATAGATTGGTACTAAGCCAACTGCCCTTGTGAGCCATTTTAAGCCTAGCCAATTATCCCTAGTGAGACTCAAACCCTGCACCTTGTGTTTGTAAGGCAAACACCTTAACCATTAGGCCACCCTCCCACCCACTGGATGGGAAATCAGAAATTCACCCCTAGGCTCTCAGCTATGTCTCTGATGGACAGAGTCAGCCTGTAAGTTGCTGACCACTCATACCCTAGCTTACACACTCCCCTTAAAATAATGTCTAGGGCACCAAAAGTTGTAGGATACATTTGGGACACATGGCTAAGCTTTAAAAGGTCACTTTTGTCATTAGCCTTTTATACAGCTATGATCCTATGAACCTATGTGATAAAACACAGTTCCAGACTAATACTAACTACCAGTTTTACTCTGATGTTATACCTTTGGTGATGCTGATGGTATCAACACAAAACTTACAATATGAGAGAAATAGAGAAGGAGACAGTCAGCTAGAAATGTCTCTGTTTTTTTTTCACACAAAAGCTAAAGTTTGCCAAGTCAGAAAAGAAGACAAATTAACCAGTATATTTTATAACAAACAGATTGAACACATAGTGTATTATGTTATAAAACAGGTTGTGGGGTCCTTAATCATTATCAGTTTGTAGATTAATGTTACTTTCTGCACAATTTGTTTATAATTGCTTTGCCTAGTACATCAATTAAGACAGGAAAAACAATGGCACTACTTGAGCTATAAGAATACGTTGAAAGGCACTCAGACGCATGTGAGAGTGCACGGTGCCAAATAACACACTTCCCTCTCTGAGGTTCTATCCTTTGCCTAGGGCTCTGTCTGACTTTTCAAATGCTGTTTTGTCTGGTAAGTATGGGCAAAATGAGAATTTAGCTGTTTAGTAGAGAATGAAGGATTTCATGTAAATGTTTGTTATGTTTGGCAGCTGTGGCACATAACATAGGAATGAGTGACTTCGACATCATGTGCCACACAATCATACTATTTACGGAGCACCGAAGAGCACAAGACAGGAGAGCTTAAAGGTGCTTCTGTGTTTAGTTTAAGATGTTGTTATACTTTGACTCACTTTAAAGCAACTTTTCTCTTAAAAACATGCTACTACATAAAAAAGGGTTCTCTAGAATGTAGGCTATTAGGTCTAGATTACTAGTTTTCCACTGTTCCATAACAGATTCATAAGGGGCTATAACAGGGATTAAAAAGCAATACTCCTGAGGTCACACAAATTCATTTTTTTCAGTCTGTTACATTACAAAGATTGCAAAGCAGCTGTAAGGTGAAATATAATGCATTATCTGTGCAGGATAATTAAAGAGAAAGACAGAAAGTTATGTCACTAAGTAAATGGCGTTTCTGTTAGTTTTATATAAAAATGCTAATGGAAGAATACTTGGGCCCACACAGGGGTTTCAGATAAGTCCATCCGTAGCTAACTTTTCACTTCTCCTCCACTCCTTTCAGTGGACCCAGCAGACATAAATATATTTGCTGTCCTACACATCACAACTCACTCTATCTCTGGTCATTTACCCTGAAATAATACTTTCTTAAGCCCGTTTGGGCTGTACTGCTTCATCTGCTATGTGCTGTCTTCTTTCTTTTCCATCTGCCCCTCTTCCATCTGTCCCTCCTCTTTCCTGTGATTTACTTGGTGACCAAGAGCAAGAGGCAGTTTCCTCTCCTGCCTCTTTCATCTCTTATGTACATGCCAAACTCCCTGAACCTATCCTCATAGTTCAGCCCTTCCATCCCATTAAAATATTATTATATCACTTCTGCACCCTTTCATCATCACCACTCTCAACAGAATTTATTAAAACATTTACTGTAGTGAGCATCACAGTGGTTGGAATCTGAGCATGGTGTACTAGGATTGAATAATTCAGCAACATTCTTCAGCCCCTCATGAGGGATCCTCAAGGATTCCTAGGTAAACTGAGGGGAGAGTACTCCATATAATCAAAGGTTCATAATCTCAAACGAGCAAAACTCCAGCAGAAGTGATCAAAACTAATTTCATCTGTTCTGCAGGTGTTACGTCCGTGCAAGATTGTGCACAGTGGGAATCTGGGAATTTGCCATTTCACCACTATAGAGCAATTTCAGAGTTGGTGTGTGTGTGTATATATATATATATATATATATATATATATATGTGTATATATATATATATATATATATATATATATATATATATATATATATATATATATAGTTAGGAGTGGCGGTACAGGGGGGCTTGCTCCCCTGCAAAAAGTGTATTTTTTTCAGTGTTTTGGCTTTCATTCTTTTGGGCTTGATTGTTAACCATTACCACCCCTGGTAACTATCATATTGACAACATACACCTAAGAGTTGACCCAGTAGTCAGGAACTTTGGGACACGCATAGACAGTAATCTAGCCTTTGCCCATCATGTGTCTACAGTAGTGAAGAAATCATTCTATGATGTGCAACTTAAAAACAAAGGTATAGCATTTAGGTCAAAGGAAGTCATTGTTCCACTGTATTTGGCATTCATCATACCTATCATTGAGTACAGTGCCCCCTTTGGTATGTACTTAACCAGGCATATGCAAGAACTGGAACATCCACAGAGGTTACTCACTAAAATAACACAGGGTGTAAGTAACATGTCCTACAAAGACTGCCTGAAGGCCCTATCCCTATATTATGTCCTCTACAGGGTGTTGAGGGGAGAGTTATACCTGGCATACAAGGCATTGTCAGACCCACTCTGATGGACCTCCTGCATATCTGGAAAACAAACAGCACCAGAATTACCTATTCTAAAGACTTAAACCTTGCCTTGGATATAAATTGGACATGCTGGAGAGATAGGTATGTATCCCAGAGACTACCCCTTCTATAGGACAGGCTCCCCATCCATGTGAAGCAGAGTTCCTCCCTAACACAATTCAAGTGTAACATGAACAATTAGATGGGGCAGAAGAAACTCATCCATGGTTTGGCACCTTTGTCTCTAATGGACAGAGGCAGCACTGTAAATGTATCACCTCCCAAGAGCCTGCTTACACTTATCAAGGTACCAGACCTTATCATAGATTTGGGATGCATGCTTAGGCTTAAAAAGGCCCTTGTGATCATTAGCCTAGTAAATGCCTATGAACCTATGAGGTTTGTGTACTTTGCAGTTTAGAAGTGCACCTACTGAGAGATATAATCTATAACCCTCTCACGTGTCCTTGTTCTGCTCAATGCCTCCACTGAGGCACTCTCCAATTTTGGGCACTCGGCTAGTACTATGCTTTTGATACACATCACAGAATGGAATCAAACCTCTCACAAACCATTACTTACCCCACCCAATGATTCACCTTTATGTACACTAACAGATCAAAGATACCTTGAAATAACACCTGATCAGCAATTAACATTCACCTCATGTTACAAAATATCAAAATAGCAGACATCAAATAGCTAATGCGAGAGTATAAATATTTAAACCTACTTTCCCTAGAATCCAGGAAAACCCTGGCTTTACAAATTATATTGCCAAAATTAGAATATTATTTACCTTTATTTGGTCTATTCTCATCCCAAAACACCTATAACCTCCAAGACACAGTAAACAGCATATGCAGATTTATATCCTTAGGATGTCCAAGAGATCATCTCTGGCAATCACTACAAAAAACAGATTGCCTGCCAAGGCCACTCCACTACTTCACTGCCTCACATACAAATTTCTAAATTGCTTCTACTGTCTACCACTATCACACAAACTTCATCACAGACTCACCAGTTATATTCCCTTTGCTCATATTCAGAAAATGCAATATTACTGTCAAAGCAAATTTTTCCAAAGCAATAGGTAGTTACACTTTCGGAAAGCTTACACCAAGAGTTTGGAACTCATTACTTAAATATATTAGAAAACTGCAGAAACTAATCATATTTAAAAGGCAGCTACCCAAACTTCTTAGTAATAAAAACAATTGCTGCCTTTTTGGAATTTTGAATAGTAGGTGGGAATAAAAAAATCCAAATAAAGAGAAGACTAAGAAGAAAAAAATGTGTATCTGTGGAGGTTTTAGAAGTGGCTGAGGAGAGAAGGAGAGCAAAAAGTCAAACTGAATGCAGAGGTTTGGAGAAAAGCAAGAAGACATAAGGAGGCATATTTAAATGAACACTGCACAATAACACTGGGAAGACAAGGGATATCTTCAAGAAGATGGGTGATATTAAAGGAAACCTCCAGGTACAATGTGTATGATAGAAAACAAAGATGGGAAGAACCTAACAGAAGCAAGAAAATAACAGGAAAATGTGGCAGGAATATACAGAAAAACTGTACAGGAAGGACCACAACATCAGTGATACATGCAATGGTGTCTTTGCTAATCAAGAGTCAATCATCCTGGACAGTGAAGTTAAGTGTATCCTAAAAAGCCTTGCTAATAACAAGGCTGCAAGAAGTGATGGAATTCCAGCTTAATTGCTTAAAACCCTGCAAAGTGATGCATGGAATTTGCTAGTAAATTTGGAAAACAGAACAATGACCGTATGATTGGAAAATGTCAGTTTGCATTCCAGTTCCTCAAAAATGATAAGAATGGTCAAATTATCAAATAATTGCAGTTGTTTCACAGGCTAGCAAGGTAATTCTCAATATTCTGCAAGCTATCAGTGTATGGATCTAGAATTGTCAAATGAGCAAACTGGTTTCAGAAGTGGTAGAGGCATAAGAGATCTAACAGGCAACATCTGCTGGACAATGTTAAAAGTAATGTTTCAGAAAAAAGTCTGTTCTGCTTTATTGACTACTCTTAAGCCTTTGGCTGTATGGACCATAACAATCTGTGGCATGTTCTTAGAGAAACTGGGATATCAGGTCACATTATTTGCCTCCCGAGGACTCTGTATGTAGAACAAGGAGCAGAAGCTAGAACAGCATATGGAACAACTAACTGTTTCAGGACTGTAAAACGAATATGACAAGGCTGTATATGGTCACCTTATTAATTCAGTTTATAAGTTGAATATACCATACAAAGTGTTGGGTTGGATCAGTTCATAACGCTCAACTTCCTTACTCAAAAATTCTGCACAAAACCAAAAGTAATGGGGAGACAAAGGGAAAAATTGGGGACAGATTTTAAATAATCCACTTAGAAAGTTGCTAGAATAATAGATTTTCTATTAGCAAGCATTTTCAGAAAGATGTGAAATCTGAAACTTAAATGTCAGTCACTACTTAGCGACCTCAATACTCAAAGATTTGCCAGCAAAACACAAATTTTATGAGGAACAGACCAAAAACATGAAATAAAAATCTAAATATTTTTCAAAATTCTGTATAGATGAGAGGTATGGATGAATCAGGTGCTAGAATCAAACTATATTAACAATCTTGGGAATCTGGATGATGCCACTATAATGACTAAACAAGAGGAAACGTTGAATGGTCTCTTGATGTAGTTGAAAATAGAAAGTGCAAAAGCTGGCTTGCTGCTCAACATAATAAAATGAAAGTATGCCATGTAGTCCTATTAGTTCTTTGGAAATATATGGGAAGAAGCGGAGGCTGTGGCAGATTTTGTTTTCATGGGCCCAGACTTCTCTGCAGCTGGTGATTACAGTCATAAAATAAATTAAAAGGTGCTTACTTTTTTGGAAGGAAGGCTATAGAAAATCTGGATGACATTTTAAAGAGCAATGACATCACTTTGGCAATGAAGGTCCATTTAGTCAAAGTTATGCTTTTTCCAGTAATGACATATGGCTGTCAGAGATGGACTTTAAGTGAGGATGTGCACCAGAAAATTGATGTTTGAACTGCAGTGCTAGTAAAAAACTTGAGAAATCCATGGACTGTGGATCAAGTCAGTCATTACTTAAGAAAATAAACCCAAATTGTTCACTGGAAAGCTTCATAGTAAAACTAAAACTCTCATATTTGGGCCACATAATGCAAAGACATGGTTCACTAGAGAAAGCAGTGATGCTGGGAATGATCAAAGGCAGAAGAAGAAGAAATGGAAGATAGAGGCTGAGATGGACTGTTAGCATTACCAGAAGCATAGCTGGATCCGTTGCTACCCTGGGCCAGTGCTATGAACCAACACCTCATCCCCTTAGCTCTTCAACTGAAGTGCAAAAAAAAATGCATGGATGTTCCTTCTACTAACACACCAGATGCATGATATGTGCCCCCCTCCTCCCAGCCCCAGCATTCAGATCCAATTTCTGTGCCCTACCCCCAACCCTCCTTTAACATACTTTAGTTCCTTCTACTACTACATCAGATGCATGACACTAACCCCCCCCCAGCCAATCAGGTCCCATTTCCGTTCCCTACCCCCAACCCTCCTTTAACATACTTTAGTAAAAAAAATAAAATAAAAAATAAAGCATTTCTTCTTTCCTTCCTACTTCCTAAAAATAGCTGCTGATGCCATCACCTTCCCATCTCCATTCAAATAAATCGGTCAATCCAAGAAGCCTATGTACCCATACTCTGGAAAAAGGCCTTTATCATTCCCCTTCACAAAGGGGGCAACAACAACGCCATTCCTAATTTCTGACCAATCGCCATCTTATCCCCATCTTGAAAGTTCTAGAAACATGTATTCACCTACAACTATTACACTACCTCATAGACAACCACCTGTTTACCCCCACACAAGATGGATTTAGACCTGGGCACAGTATCATCACTGCTGTCCTCTCCTTCCTCAAAACCATCAATAAAGCTTGTGACTCTGGTTGTTTAGTGTCTACCCTCCTTCTGGATTTATCCAAGGCCTTTGATACTATCTCACATAATCTTCTCCTGTCCAAACTCTCTAATCTCAGTCTATCCATCTCTTCTATCAACTGGTTCTCTAGTTACCTGTCCAACAGGCAGCAAGCCGTCAAATGGAAAAAAAATGCACCTCCTCCTTCCTTAAGACTCCTACAGGCATACCCCAGGGTTCCATATTAGGTCCCTTACTGTTCAACATTTTCATAAATTACTTCCAATGGGGCATACCCATTGCTAAACGTATTCAATATGCAGATGACTCTACAATCATCTGCTCTGCCACTTCCACGTCTACTATCTTAAAATTAACTCAAGACATCTTCTCTTCTCTTCTACCGAGCACTGGATGCTAGATAATCACATAGTACTCAGTGTCAAAAACTAAAATCATGATATTTACTCCTTCAAAAAATACCATTATAGACAAGAACTCATTCTCCATTACCAGCCAAAACAACATCTCTCTTGAGGTAGTCTCCCATACAAAGCTTCTAGGAGTCCTTATTGACGAACAGTTAAAATTTGATACTCACCTACAAGATAATATAATGAAAACCCACCAGAACCTTGGTGTGCTTTGCCGCCATAACTGCTATCTTACTCCCTCTATTAAGGTTGTTCTCCCTACCACCTACCTTATTCCTTCTTATATGGTGTCTCACTTCTTACTACCCTTCAGTCTTCTCGAAAGACAAAACTATCTTCCTTTTACAATAAAATCTCTAAGTTCGCTACCAGCTACCAAACCTCCTGCCACCATTGCAATGCCCTTCACAAACTAAATTGGCTAGAACTGCCCAAGAATCTATCCTATATTCAACTAACTTATGCTCACAAACTCATCTTCAATCCCTCTCTCTGCCCCTCCCTAGCCTCCTCTCTCAAAATGCATCTGCCTGATAGACTTCTAAGATCCAATAACCAGAATCTGCTTGAACTGCACAAACCCGCTTGCCCACCAGGCAAACATCTACTATCCTTTTCTCTGGCACAACTTTGGAACTCCCTGCCACCACTTATTCATACCACCCAAAACCACTCTACCTTTAAGACCTTGATTCATTTCCATCTCACAACCCTCTGAGAATGTTCCTGCTCTCACCTCATCCCCACATGATTCCCCTCTACATTACTCCCTGTTTCTCATATTCGCTCACTCTCTCTTCTCATTCATCATGCTGAGCTACACTGCTTCTTATCCATCTTTGTCTTCATTATTTACTTACTACTTTTTCTTACTGTCCCTCTTTGCTTACATCAACACTTAATACCTTTTATCCCCCTATCCAACTATAATTTTGTTAAGATACCATGTGAGGCTCTTTGCCACCACTGTTATATTCCAATGTGTTAGCAAATCTATTTGTGAATATTCACTAATGATTTTCATATTTTTATCTGACTTCCACTGCAAACTGTAATTTTTATACTATGTAATACCTTGTTCTTTACCTGTATTACAACATGTGAATGCATTATTTTATTTGTATACTGTTTTTATGGAGCTTTTCTCCCTGGGACTCCATTGAAAATGGGCTCTTCTCGGCCCAATGGACTACCTGGTAAACAATGTGTAAATAAAAACAAAATAAATAAACTGTAGCAACTGTATGCTACAAATGTACAGTTTATTCCTTCCTGCACAGAGTGATTTAGCACTCATGTTTTAGTTAAAAAAAAGAAAACATTTATTTTTAAACTATAGCAAACTGCTTGCTACCAACATAGCAAACAGTTGGTACAGTTTATACTCTGCCTTCACAGAGCACTACAGTGCTCATATTTTAGTTAACAAATTACTTTCAAACTATATCAAACTGCTTGCTACAAATGTAGCAGCAGTAACTACAGTTTATATTCTGCTTGCCCTGCATAGAGCACTACAGTACTCAGGCTTTAGTAAAAAGAAACATTTTTTTTACTTTTAAACTATAAGAAACTGTTTGCTACAATGTAGTAAACAGTTGCTACAGTTTAGACCACGTACAGAGTGCTACAGTGCTCAGGGTTGATCACAAATGCAATACCGGCTTTTAAAAGCCAGTAATACATTAAACAGTGATCGGGATAGGCTGATCAAGCCCTGCAACACTTTGCACTTGGGCTGTTGCCCCTCTTGCCATGCCCTAGCTACACTACTGAGCATTACTGAAGCAATGAGTATGAATTTGCAAAAACTAAAATAAGCAGTTTTGACAAACAGGCTTGGAGGGCTAAAGTCCTTGAGGTCAGGAAGGATAAAACAAAAAAAACAGACATCAAGCAGCAATCACATATTGCAAACCTTATAAAAAAATCCCAGTTATGTGCTCTGAAGAAATTTACCTATGTAAAACTGATTGCTTTTGTCCAACAGTAAAAGTAAAACAGGACCTTATCAAAATGAAAATCTTATGATATATCACATTTGACTCTTCACCTAATTTTAAATTGTATGAATGTCATTCTCATTACCATTTTAAAATTCTATTGATGATAATCTGTTAATGTAATTGCTTGTTTTTCTGTAATTTCTTTCTTTCTAACAAATGTAATTCAAGGTTAGAATTTATAACTACCACACTGCTCTCAGTCCTGCCTGAAAATAGTCTGTGTATCAGACCACAAACCTGGTTAACAAGGTAAGTAAGTATGTAGATAACTAGACAGATAGATAGACAGACATACCTATATACATATGCACAAATAAATTATTAATACATTAATTAATTCCCATTTTATGAATAGCAGCCATTACTGGATAAACTCTTCTAGGTGTGATTCTACTGATATCTTCTTCAGTGGAAGACCTCAGCAGATCTGCTAAACCAACTTCTTTGGTTACCGTAGTTATACAGCACAGTGTTTTGTTAACATTAACCACTTCCCTTTACCATTGACTTGTATCATTTATACTAAGAGTGGTTATAATCCATGCACACTGTTTACCTGTGTCATTAGACTTTTCCCTTCTAATACAAGGTTTCCTTGGGTGTCTGTCACCAAAATACATTACCTTGTACTTTGTTGTGTTAAGCAAAGACTGCAACCTTTTTGCCCAACCTGCAAGTCTCTGCAATTCTTGCTGAAGAATGTCTGTGCCATCACCATGTATAATATCTAATATAGTTATGTTAAATAGGACAGGCACAGCAAAAACACACTGCCACTCCACAAGTGACCATGTTTTTCCCAAAGCAGCAGACTTGAAACAGGCACTCTTTGCTTTTGGGAATTCAGGCAATTTCCTATCCAGTTTGCAAGCCCTTCCCAATATACTTATATTTTAACATTCCAATGTTTCTATTGACTGGTGTGGGGTCAAAGACCACACAGAAATATGGATACACTGTATCCACTGAACTTCACATCTATAGTAGTTCAGACATAAAACTAGATCAGGTTGGATTTGAAAAATTTTGAATTCTACTATATGAATCTGTGTTGTTACCTATCCACACAGTCATTATCACAGAGAACCCTATCAGCTTGTTCCACAGAATCTTTCTCCATAACTTTCATGGGATGGAAGTGAGGAGAATTGGCCTGCAGTTGTCTAGCATATCTCTGGAATCACAAATGTGTAAGGGCACCAACTGTAGTATCATATCACTCTGTGATACCTTGGTAGTATTTAAGATGAGACAATGTAGATTAGCAAGTGGCTTGATGAACATAGTAGACAAGCCTTTAGGTTCTTGGGGATGCAGCACATCTGGTCATTGTGCTTGTCTCTCCAAAGTGGTTTGAATTTACTGTACTTATTTTAGGTCCCCTATTCACCTTTCCATTTATGACTCTCATCCATCTAGCCTTTTCATTTTTACTTCAAATAATGATGGACAAAGTGAAGTCAGAATATTTGCCTGTCCTAAAGCTGCCTTAGAATTCTTTTTTTTTTCATTTTCTTTCATATTTAGTGCCTGGCAACTTTCTCCTATGTCCCTGCAATATATCTATAAACATTTATTTTGCACATATTTCACTCCTCTTCATCTAGCTACCTACTGTATTCTTAACAGCTTCCTTATATTGCCCTCTCCAGTTTTCAACTTACTGTAAGCCCTATTCTTTCTGATTATAACTGTTCTAACCTCCATTTTTATCCACATGTCTACTATGTTTATTGCATACCCATGCTTGACTTTTGCTCTAAACCAACTGTATGGATGGCATGAGGACAGACTGGTTACTGTTTCTCATCTCTAAGTTCTGGAATTCTACTTCAATTTTCAGATGCTGTCTCTGTTCTGTCTTTGCAAACATTATATCAAGATAAACCAACTTCCTTCCAAATGTATGCTACTTAGCTTGACGGAAAACCTAAAAAAGGCAAAATATATCTTTACATTTGAATTATGGAGCTCTTCTACCCTCTCTGGTACTACTAGTAGACTTTCGCTTAATGGGATTTTCACAGTTAACAAAATTAAATAAACAAATAATCTGAGTCCTACTCTTCAAAGGAATGTTATTGGCTGGTCTTGATGGCAAAACAGAAAAATGATGCAATGAACTCTAATAATTAACATTAAAATTAAGCACACTGATTGGACACAGCAATACATGTGCCCATTGTAAATAGAGGATTCCACCTGGAAAAAAGTCTGATCAAAAAGATGAGAAAATACCTGCAGCTGAAGTTACTAAGAATAAATGCTATAGTTGCTATATTCTCAGTTCTGCCAAGTGTAGAACCAAAAGTCAAACAGAAACAATGTAAAATGCAACATATCTCTTTCCAATATTTTACAATATTTCTCCACAAAACAGAATACCATAAAGTGATTAAAAAGAAAACAGAAAAGGATCATGTGATATCAGGTGTTTGCAAGCAAGGAACTGAATGCATGGATGCTCCTGGCTCCCTTAAAAGAAAAAAATGGGGAGCAAATTGGTTTCATAGATCCAAGGATTTCATTGCTATTCTAAGCAATTGAATCTTATGACCATTTACACCTTATCAGTACCCTCCCTCAGGCTGCACGTCCTTTCTCCATGAGGGCCATACTAGTCAATCCTTTATAATAAATTTGTGAATACCCACCCAGTCACCTAGGTTACATTTAAAGGACGATAGTGAGTCACACTACTTAACATGCAGGACACATTTATTTCAGAAGTTTGGAGGTCACTAGGTTATAAACATGTCCCTCTATGATGTTTTATTTATCTGTTCATGAAGATCTAGGTCATTGTTTCTAGTACTAATGGATCCATTGGACTTGTGGAGCTACAGGATGTCCAGAACAACTGAGTCTCAATGGCAAAATAAGAGAGACAGAAATCTCTTCTTAAAAGTCTGTAAGATGCTGAATAAAGAGGTAAAGCTTCTAGCCTCTTTGATAGCTCAGGGACTTAAGGCATGTAATAAATTTGGTTAGCAACCTTTGGGATCTTTCTAATTTTTGATATGTTTAGTAAAATACATCCTGAATGGAACATTGCACTCAATATCTGTTCTGATCAACTCTGAGTATAAGGGAATAATTATTTCTTTAGACCTTGAAGATATTCATTTTGAAATTAACTGTATTAAATAAAATGATTTTCTGATATCTGCTGTCACATGATGGTCAAAAAAGAAAGAGAATTACCAGCCTATATTGCATTTTCATTTTGTAGTTGTGTGTTGTCTGTATAGTGTGATGAGGGAATTGGTTATCTACCAAAAATTACAATAGTGCACTTTTTAATATTTATTTTGAGTACAGCAAGAGTTTATTAGGGAGAATTTATGCTGGAGGTTTGGGTGCCAGAGGATGACATAATAACAACTTCCAAATCTGCAATCACCTGCAAACTTTGTTAGCCAGAGGTCTTGGCTCTCTTCTGGGATATCTGATAAATATATGCCAAAAGAAGAGGTTCCATCACCAAGTCCTGATGGACATCATTGGTTACTTTCACATTCTGATGAGGTAACTGCAACTTGCACTGTGCGGGTTCTGTCTTTTAGCTGGTTTGCTGTCCATCTTACCATATGTGGATCTGTTTTAATGCATTTAACTTTGCTGTGTTGCCAGCATGGGGATGATGTTGATGGTCTTGGCCAGGTCAAGGTACACCATGTGTACCACATGGCCACTGTCTACAGATGCCATAACTCTTTTAAAGAAATTTGTCAGAGTCAGTAAACAGGATCTAGCCTTCACAAAGCCATACTGCTTGCAGTCAAGTTGCATAAGACTCCTGCTATCATAATTTATGAGGTCAGTCATACTATGTTCCATAGCTTTGCAGATGAGGCTTGTAAGACTGATAAATTTGTAATTACCTGGGATGGTTGTAAGGTGACATCACAACTGCAATACACCATTCATCACAGATGAAACCAGTAGCTAAACTTAGGTTAAACAGCTGAAGTAGTGGGCCTGCAAGAACATGTTAAACACTATTAATAAAACAACCAACTACATCAGGTTCCCTGTTAGAAGACCGAAGACGCATTCTTTTGAATGCATCTTAGTCGAACTCAAAAGCCTGAAACGGCAAAATATGGAAGCAGCTTTTAAGCGAATTCTTTCCCTGGGAAAGAATTTGCTTGGCCGCTTCGTTACTTTGCCATTTTCGGCACTGTAGTGCAGTCTCGGAGATGGTATATTTAAGTAGGGGTGTGTAGGGGGTGAAGCCCCCCACTTAATGTAATGTTTAAAGTATGTTTTTTTTTTTTTTTGGTTGTTGTTGGAATAGCGATTTTTTCCCCTAGGAAAAAAATCGCTGTTCTGACAGTTTGAAATTGTAAGCTTTAGCTTACATAGGGTCGATTAATCACCATTCGCTTTTTTAAGCGCTCGGTGATCTAATATAGACCCGTACATCATCAGGTCACATGTAGGAAATATTTCTGGTCTCAGTTATTACTTTCAATAAATGATTTTTATATATAATTAGGGAAATAATGAGGTTCAGATATTTCAGGGCTTTTGGAAGAAGTTTCAGGGTGAATGTTGGCAATGACTTCTGGTCAGAATAGGAGGTGTCATTTTGTATAAGTTCAGGGCAATTTAGAATATTGTTTCTTAGTTTTCTAACACATCAGAGACCAGCCTAAGTTCATATGCTTCTTAAGTGGACTTGATAGTGTTTTGCAGTTGAAGGTAATGCAAGATTTACCCATAGCTGGCTTTGTCTGATCACTTGGCCTTTGCTTTTGTGATCAAATTACGCTAGCTGTGAATAAATTCAGCAGTACCCACACCTAAATGTGCATTATTACTAAATTAAATGGTTGTGATATAGACACATGGGATTAATACAATTTCAAAAAGATATTGTAGGCATTAATACACAACATCCATTATCTCAGACTAGTGATCTCCTCATATGACTTGAGATCTGTCTGGATAAATAACAGTAACATGATATTGTATAAGCCACTTAATTCTGCTTGCATTGCTACAGAAATAGGCAGGAAATGTAATTCTACTTATTATGTAACAGAAGCATACATGGCTTTTTGCATAATGGCATACAATCCTGACAACAGGGACAACCGCATTTACCACTACTATCAGGAAAACGTACTTAATTGCAAAGTGATTTTCTCCATGGGAAGGCTAAATATCAGTCATTCCCTCATGTCTCTAATTTAGTCTAAAAATTTTTCTCTGTCTGAGAAAATTTGTGATTTCAGGCAAAAGTCTGTGCACTGCATTCGCTAAAGGTTATCAAAATTTCACTTATACACTTAATATTTTTGAAAGTGCAAGTTCATGCAAATCCCCTTTATATTTCAGTTTTGTGACTGAAATTGATCAGTACTTACATGTAAAATGTACCCTCATTTTGGGGACTGTTGGTGAGATTCATAAATTTAGGGTTGAAGAGAGGTGCTAGAAAGGAAGGAATTGATGAGATAAAAGAGAATTCAGGGTTAAAAGAGTTGGATGTGGGGTTGTGCACTATTTTGAAGGACATGTTAAGGAGTAATTATAAAAAAGGAGGAAGTAATGTGGGAATATAAGCAACAAAATAATGGGTCTGCACTTGTGTGGTAGTAACATAATATAGACGAGAATGAAGACAAGGACAGACCACATACTGAAACATATGCTGGAAAGCTGGAATGATAGGGAAGATAAACAGATATCCCAAACTGAACTCCACATGTACGGCAAGGTCCAACAGCCAAAAAGCATCCACAATTCAAAAAACAAAGCCAGCACTCTCCATAGTCCTTGATGAAAAATGTAAATTTATTGGGCATAAAACATCACTATTTATCCTGTAGTAACAGGATCAAAATTAATCCAGTTTTGGCAGCAACTGCCTTCATCATTCTATCTAGTGTGTTATAGCAAAAAAAAAAACTTAAATACTTCACAGTCATAGGCATCCAAATCGAATTGGTTAATTACAAATGCTCATTAAGTCTAGGTGAAAATAATCCAGATACTTGGACAATTGTTGGATGGTGTGGAGGTCAGATTTAACATATTTGACTGAGTTTATTCAGTATCTCAATGAAAATAAACGGGGCATAGAGTTTACTCTACAACATAATCTTACTTACATTACTTTTTGGATGTGGACATAGGAAGAACAAGGGTTATACTTTGGACACTAGTGTTTGCTGGCTTTGTGTTTTGAAGTGAAACAGATCCAAGCTGTATGTTATCATTTTGTACAGCAGGGCAATAAGGAAAGCAAGGGTAAAGATGAGGGGTAAAAGAAATGTAGGTGGTAAGATTACAGGTAAGCTAGCATGGAACTTTGAACTAAAAGAATAAGAGAGCAAACTGCAGATGGGAAGAGAATGCAAAACAAAAAATGTAAGAAAGCACACAGTGCACAGGAAGAGTACAAAACATATGTGAACCAGGGAGTAAAGGAAAGCGATATATATGCACAACTATACATAGAACAAAATAAATCAAATAACAACAAAATGGCCGCCACAAACACAATAAGATTTATTCACAGACTTAGCACCTCGGCAATAATGCCTTCAAAGAGTAAAACATTCCACAACATTCCTCCCTTATATATCCAAGAAAATTAAACACTAAAATAATTAGCATACTAAATTAGTTAATCATATACCTCCTATTACATTCCTTATTCAAGCCTAACTACTCCAAAGTATTAAGGAAAGTGAAACTGGAAAGAAGGAAAAGCAGCAAGAGTAATTCAGAAGCAGAAAAATAAACCACTATTCTACAAGCTGTTGAAACAACAGACACATCAAATGGTACTAAAACAGGTTAAATGAAAAGAAAATACCACAGGAGAATAGGTGGTGTCAGCACTAATCTGTAAGGATAATTTGGAAATGGTAGATGGGAATCCAATGGAATCCTTAATCCTTAAAAAGAGATGGGAAGTAGAAGAAGAGGCAGAAAAGAAAACATATGTCAGGAAGCCATATTCGGTGAACATGACTAATGACAGAGGGCTGAATGTGGGACCAGCACACATAAATAATACACAGAGATTTATACACATCAGGCAGTTTAAGGGAAAAACTAGGGAAAATTATATATGCTGGAGCTGTGGCAACAAAGAAAATGTGCAATGATACATATGTTTGGGAATGTGACAGGGTATGAATGATTTAAAAACTAACATTAAGAGAATGAAAAAGAATTAGAAACAGGTCCATTCAGACAAGATGGAAACAGATCCTTTCATAGTGCAGGACAGGCATAATGGGGAAAGAAGGAGCTCCGGGAGATCGCTTAGCAGAGTGGGTCAATGGCCATATAACAGATATCTGGAAGACCATGGAGTTAGTAGAGCTGGGGTAGGGTACAGAAGAAAGGTAGAATAGTAACAGAACACAAAATAATTAGGGGTGGGGGTGGAACAAAAATCATAAAGCTGTGGGTGGTAAAGAAATAATAAAGGATAGATTTGAAATCCTATAACTGGGGAGGGTGGTGAAGTGGGAGGTAATGACTTGGAAGATAGATAACAGAAACAGAAACGTGTAGGTGCATTACAGAGGTCTTGGAGTTTGTATGCAGCTAAGACACTGTTATTTTACTTTAAAACACTTCTTTATTACCTACAGGAATATGAACATTTTAACTGTGGTTACATGTTGGAAAACACTACTACACAAATTACAGACTGCAGTTGTGAATAAATTTGACAAAACTGACTAAAAAACTCATCAAAAATTATTTACAAAAAAGTGGCAATGATATTTGGTTTTATCCTTACTGTGGCATTCTTGGAGATGACAACTGGGTTCAGCATTGGGTGCAGAGGCATATGGTGCTGCATGTCATAGAAAGCAATTAACGTGGTCATAAGTAGTCAGCATTGGGTGTGGAAGCATGTGGTGCTGCATGTCATAGAAGACAATTAACATGGTCTTAAGGAGTCAGCATTGGGTGTGGAAGCATGTGGTGCTGAATGCCATAGAAGACAATTAATGTGGTCATAAGGAGTCAGCATTGGGTGTGAAAGCATGTGGTGCTGCATGTCATAGAAGACAACTAATGTGGTCATAAGGTGTCAGCATTGGGTGTGGAAGCATGTAGTGCTGCATGTCATAGAAGACAATTAATGTGGTCATAAGGGGTCAGCATTAGGTGCAGAAGTATGTGATGCTGCATGTCATAGAAGACTATTAATGTGGTCATAAGGGGTCAGCATTGGGTGTGGAAGCATGTAGTGCTGCATGTCATAGAAGACTATTAACTTGGTCTAAGGAGTCAGCATTGGGTGTGGAAGCATGTAGTGCTGCATGTCATAGAAGACTATTAACTTGGCCATAAGGGGTCAGCATTGGGTATGGAAGCATGTAGTGCTGCATGTCATAGAAAGCAATTAACATGGTCATAAGCAGTCAGCATTTGGGTGTGGAAGCACATAGTGCTGCACGTCATATAAGACAATTAATGCGATCATAAGGGGTCAGCATTGGGTGTGGAAGCATGTGGTGCTGAATGCCATAGAAGACAATTAATGTGGTCATAAGGAGTCAGCATTGGGTGTGGAAGCATGTGGTGCTGCATGTCATAGAAGACAATTAATGTGGTCATAAGGTGTCAGCATTGGGTGTGAAAGCATGTGGTGCTGCATGTCATAGAAGACAACTAATGTGGTCATAAGGTGTCAGCATTGGGTGTGGAAGCATGTAGTGCTGCATGTCATAGAAGACAATTAATGTGGTCATAAGGGGTCAGCATTAGGTGCAGAAGTATGTGATGCTGCATGTCATAGAAGACTATTAACGTGGTCATAAGGGGTCAGCATTGGGTGTGGAAGCATGTAGTGCTGCATGTCATAGAAGACTATTAACTTGGCCATAAGGGGTCAGCATTGGGTATGGAAGCATGTAGTGCTGCATGTCATAGAAAGCAATTAACATGGTCATAAGCAGTCAGCATTTGGGTGTGGAAGCACATAGTGCTGCACGTCATATAAGACAATTAATGCGATCATAAGGGGTCAGCATTGTGTGTGGAAGCATGTGGTGCTGCATGTCACAGAAGACAATTAATGTGGTCATAAGAAGTGTCACAGAGATGATGGAAATGTCAGGCTAGGGCATTGCAGCTAGCATTCTGAGATACCCATGCTGTCAGACAGTACAATGATGAAGATACATCACAGGAACCATAATGATGTTTTGAAGCACTGGATGAGGAATATCTTTGACCTGATATGAGATGGGGGGTTTCCTTTGAGGAACATTTAGTCTGTCCAGGAAAATCTTAGTCTTAAAACAATTTTGACAGTGATGTTTTGTTTATTTGCTTTGTTTTACAGATTTACCTCCATAATTATTCATTTTGAACTTCAACAGATGGACATATGTTGTTGAATATTACCTGAATGGAGGGGTAAGTGTTTAGGTAATAGGCAGCAGCACAAAACATCAGATGACACTAGGACCCATTTCAGTGGGGGCTATGTATGTGAATGTGTAACATTATTATGCAATGTAATGGGCCAATGAGCAGCAAAGATGGCAAGCAAACAATGTATTTTTCATGCTTCCATTTTTGCTTTTGACCTTAGGGACCACTGAGCATTTTTTTCTTCAACCTGCCTAACTGGCCTTTTCAATCCCCTTGAATGTGACAGCTGTCTATCCACTAATTACTCCCAGTTGTGAGTGAACAGTGGAGATGGTGCTATTATCCATTCTTGGGGATGTTTTGCTTTTTTTAAACATACTAAAATATCACTTAAGACATAGGCTCACATACATTAATAGAAAAGAAAACAAACCATATTAACATTTTTTCTATTTACATATATTATACATTACATATTCTCTTTCTTTATAGTAACTGTCTTTCAGTCCAACATTATATACATCACTCCATTCCTGCCTTCCTTTACACCTCGCTCCTCCCCCTGAACATTACTCTGGAGGTATTGCTTCCATAAATTCATTTCTATGTAATTTGCTCCTTCCCTTTTCTAAGGATCTCTCTTCCACAGACAACCCTCTCCTCCTCCCACAAAACACAAATACATGCGAGAGATGCAACTATACGGCCAAACTGGAGGCTGAGCTCTCTCAACTTAGGGCTGGCAAGACCAGACAGGAGGAGAAGGTTACCACACACACTATAGACCCAGTCTCACATAGTACCATCACAACCTCAAATCATACACATAAACACACAAAGACATACTCGGAGGCTCTGATCAGAAATCTAACAAAACAGCAGAGGCCACCAAAGCAGACACCCAAAGAACCACCACCTCAGAACACAACACCTGCAACACATAGACCTCACAGTCAGAGTGTCAAACAGTCACAGCCCTTAAGGCCAAACACAATGCCAGACACACTAGTCATTGGTGGCTCCATAGTCAGACATACTTACGTCCCGCTCACCAGACTGAGTAAGGAGAGAGTTACAGTAAGCTGCCTGTCGGGCGCTAGAATCCGCCACATAATGCAAGCACTCAGGTCTCTCAACAACAGGTACAAATATGACTCAGTCATTGTCCACGCTGGTGTAAACGACCTGAGACGTACCTCCTTGGACTACATGAAAAGAGACATTGAGGACCTCTGATTATGTAGCCCAGGCAGGTATGACCCTGACCTTGAGCAGTATCCTACCTTCACCAAGAATGATGCCACAATACAGAGATAAGATGATCAGCTTTAACAATTGGCTTAAACTCTGGTGTCATTCAAAGGGGATCCAATGTCTGTCTGCCTGGGATGACATGCTGCACAAGCCACGCTGCTTCGCAAGGGACGGCTTGCACCTGTCACCCTGGGATTCCGGATATTGGCAAAGGCTCTTGCCACCCCCATAGTGGCTTTTTAGGCAAGGCTCAAATTCTAAACCTACCACCCTAG
Source organism: Protopterus annectens (assembly GCF_019279795.1). Taxonomy (NCBI): domain Eukaryota; kingdom Metazoa; phylum Chordata; order Ceratodontiformes; family Protopteridae; genus Protopterus; species Protopterus annectens. The sequence continues at coordinate 559,742,262 of NC_056734.1, forward strand.
AACACAAAAGGAAAAAACTAAGGGTGAGGCTGCTCAATGCCAGAAGTCTAAATCTCAAAATGCACGCACTCGAGGCCCTTCTCAGTATGGAGAACATCGATGTCTGTGCTGTGACAGAAACCTGGTTCAAGGCTCCTGAGAGCACCCCAGCACTAACAGGTTTTACCTCATACCATGCCCGCCCCAAAATCCGGACAATACCAAGAAAGGTATCCATATTCATCAAGGACACCCACACCTCAAGACTGGTGGCAACGCACGATGCATCGGAGACCATCCAGGTGCAATTAACCATAGGCAAGACTGCTCTGCAAATTGTAGCATGTTACAGGCCACCCTCACAAACTCAGGAACCTCACATGGCTTTCCTGAAAACACTGGAGGGATAATTGTATCTCCAAACACCATCATACTAGGTGACTTCAATTACCCTAATATAGACTGGGAACACTACTCAAGCCCAAACACCCTAGCCCAAAAGTTCCTGGAATTCATAAACTCAAATGCCATGGAACAACTAGTCACCATCCCCACAAGAGGAGAAAAATACTTGATCTCATCATCACGAACATGGGAGCACAATGTTCAACACCGAAGTATACCCTCACTGGTGAGATCAGATCACAAACTAATCTTGCTGGAGGTCTTCATCCCACCCCCACCTGAAATAAAAAAGACCACAGTAAAAAACTTCTCGAAAGCCGACTTCACACTTCTAAAGACTAGTGTGGTCTCCTTTAAGGCCCCCGAGCCGGCGGAAAACAGTACTCAAGCCACTGAATCAAATGCCTTCTACCAGCACCTGCAGCACTGCATGGATAAGGCAATCCCAAGCAAAACAAAGACTCTTTGTACCAAGGGCAAGCGTCCAGTCTGGTGGACCCCAGCCATAAACAAACTCTACAACAAAAGGAGGAAGCTACTACAAGGTAGAGCAAAATCCTTAAAAGGTAAGGCACCCCTGATCACTATAAGTAAAAAACTAAGAGCTCTCATAAAATCATCCAAAGCAAATTTTGAGAGAAAAATAGCTAAAGACTCAAAGGACAATCATAAGGCCTTCTTTAGCTATGTTAGAAACCTGGGAAGAAACTCCCAGATATGCTCAGAACTAGTTCAAAATGATGTGAAGATTACTGATCCTACAGACATTGCCAACATACTGGCTGACAGGTTCAGTGCAAACTTCTCCCCCCCCTCCCCCCCAAAAGGAGAGATATCTATACCAAATGGTTGCAGCCCCCCAAACATCTCAAACGCCCAAGTGAGAACTGCTCTCTCCAAAGCAAAAAACACAACATCCATGGGACCTGATGGTGTCTACTTTTCCGAAGTACAAGCAAACACAGGAGGGTTATGGCTGACAAAGTTTGCAGATGACTGCAAACTGGGCGCTGTAGTCGAAAACACATCTGACACAGATATCCTTCAGAAGGGTCTCACAGAAACGGATGACTGGTGCCAGAGCCATGGCCTAAAGTTAAATGCCAAAAAATGCATAGTCATACCCTTCGGGAAAAACAAGGTTACCCCTAGCTACCATATAGGTGGTAATCCTCTGAGCACAGAAGAAGTTATCAGGGACCTGGGGACCCAGGTTGACAGTAGCCTGTCATTCGACACCCATGTAGCTAAAGTAGTTAGGAAGACCTTCTACATTGCCCACCTCATCATGAAGGGATTCACATCTAGATCAAGGGAGGTCATAGTCTCCCTATACTCATCACACCAATGATTGAGTACAATGCCCCATTCGGAATGTATCTGACCCGACACTTGCAGCAGCTAGAGAGGCCACAAAAGTTCCTCACCAAAAGGATAAAGGGTCTCAAAATCTGTCCTATGCTGCCCGACTGAAAGAACTCCAGCTCTATTCAGTCGCCGCTTGCTCAGAGGTGACCTTTGCCTGACATACAAGGCCATGTCAAACCCAGAGTTGATGAATATGCTTCACCTCAAAAATCTAGATCCGCCAGAGCCACAAGGGCGGGAGACTTAAACCTCGACACGGCTATTAATAGGACGTGCTGGAGGGATAGATTCATCACCCAGAGACTCCCTATGCTGTGGAACAAAATCCCGGTATATGTGAGGCAGAGCACCTCGCTGACCTTGTTCAAGAGAAATCTTGACCAATGGATGGGAGATCGCAGATATACTCCAGGGATTACCTCAGTGTCACTGCTAGACAGAGGCACAGCAAAATAATGGGTATAGTTCCCCATACAAAAGGGGTGGCTTAAGCCACAAAACTATGGGCTAGGCTTATAAATGCCTTCGGGCAGATAGCCTAGTATGAACCTATGAAACTATGAACCTATGAACCTATTATTTTATCTCATTTGCAGTATTCAGTACTTCTAATAATATTGGTTTAGGTTCTGCTTTCCATTTTCTAGTAATTATTTTTTTTCTGCAGCCAACAGAATTAAACTTAATAAGGCCTTAGTAGGTCTAGGCAATTCAGATCCTGTGTCCTAGCTCAAAAGAATAATTTCCTTAGTTACAGCCATTTGCTCTCACAATAGTTTTGAAAGAGTACTCTGTAGGGATTTTTTTTTAAATCAGCCAACTCATCACATTCCCAAAATACATGTTCTCAGTTACCTCTTTCTTCCCCATCACACTTCTGACATTTGCTATCTACCTGATGAACATTTCTTTGAAGTCTGCTTGTTGTATAAAAATACCTTTGCAAACACTTCCAAGAAAAATTCTTTTAACTTTTTCAATTTTGTTGCATACTTGGGAGCCGCACACACGTCTTCCCATTGCTTCCTTGTAAATTGCTTTTCCAGTCTCTCTTCCTAATCTTTTCTAACCTTCCCTGATTGATTTTTAAAGTTGTCATGCAATATTTTATATGCCTTATTAATTATCCCCTTTGTATAGTTGGCATGCAATATTTTATATGCCTTATTAATTATCCCCTTTGTATAGTTGGCATGCAATATTTTATATGCCTTATTAATTATCCCCCTAACAGCTACTTCTGTTTTTGATTCAGTTAAAAATCTACTAGAGCAGGTCTTTTACTTAGGACTCTCCTGTCTCTGTCTCTTTACCTGCACTCTGTAGGACTCCCTGTTTCTCTCTTTTTACCTGCACTCTGTAGGACTCCCCTGTCTCTCTCTCTTTACCTGCACTCTGTAGGACTCCCCTGTTTCTCTCTTTACCTACACTCTGTAGGACTCCCCGTCTCTCTCTCTTTACCTGCACTCTGTAGGACTCCCCGTCGCTCTCTCTTTACCTGCACTCTGTAGGACTCCCCGTCTCTCTCTCTTTACCTGCACTTTGTAGGACTCCCCTGTCTCTCTCTCTTTACCTGCACTCTGTAGGACTCCCCTGTCTCTCTCTCTTTACCTGCACTCTGTAGGACTCCCCTGTCTCTCTCTCTTTACCTGCACTCTGTAGGACTCCCCGTCTCTCTCTCTGTATCTGCACTCTGTAGGACTCCCCTGTCTCTCTCTCTTTACCTGCACTCTGTAGGACTCCCCTGTTTCTCTCTCTCTTTACCTGCACTCTGTAGGACTCCCCTGTCTCTCTCTCTTTACCTGCACTCTGTAGGACTCCCCGTCTCTCTCTCTTTACCTGCACTCTGTAGGACTCCCTGTCTCTCTCTCTTTACCTGCACTCTGTAGGACTCCCTGTCTCTCTCTTTACCTGCACTCTGTAGGACTCCCTGTCTCTCTCTCTTTACCTGCACTCTGTAGGACTCCCTGTCTCTCTCTTTACCTGCACTCTGTAGGACTCCCCTGTCTCTCTCTCTTTACCTGCACTCTGTAGGACTCTCCTGTCTCTCTCTCTCTTTACCTGCACTCTGTAGGACTCCTCATCTCTCTCTCTCTTTACCTGCACTCTGTAGGACTCCCCTGTCTCTCTCTCTTTACCTGCACTCTGTAGGACTCCCCTGTCTCTCTCTCTTTACCTGCACTCTGTAGGACTCCCCGTCTCTCTCTCTTTACCTGCACTCTGTAGGACTCCCCTGTCTCTCTCTCTTTACCTGCACTCTGTAGGACTCCCCTGTCTCTCTCTCTTTACCTGCACTCTGTAGGACTCCCCGTCTCTCTCTCTTTATCTGCACTCTGTAGGACTCCCCTGTCTCTCTCTCTCTTTACCTGCACTCTGTAGGACTCCCCTGTCTCTCTCTCTTTACCTGCACTCTGTAGGACTCCCCTGTCTCTCTCTTTACCTGCATTCTGTAGGACTCCCATGTCTCTCTCTCTTTACCTGCACTCTGTAGGACTCCCCTGTCTCTCTCTCTTTACCTGCACTCTGTAGGACTCCCCTGTCTCTCTCTCTCTTTACCTGCACTCTGTAGGACTCCCCGTCTCTCTCTCTTTACCTGCACTCTGTAGGACTCCCCGTCTCTCTCTCTTTACCTGCACTCTGTAGGACTCCCCTGTCTCTCTCTCTTTACCTGCACTCTGTAGGACTCCCCTGTCTCCCTCTCTCTCTCTTTACCTGCACTCTGTAGGACTCCCTGTCTCTCTCTTTACCTGCACTCTGTAGGACTCCCTGTCTCTCTCTCTTTACCTGCACTCTGTAGGACTCCCTGTCTCTCTCTCTTTACCTGCACTCTGTACGACTTCCCATTCTCTCTCTCTCTTTACCTGCACTCTGTAGGACTCCCTGTCTCTCTCTCTTTACCTGCACTCTGTAGGACTCCCCGTCTCTCTCTCTTTACCTGCACTCTGTAGGACTCCCCGTCTCTCTCTCTTTACCTGCACTCTGTAGGACTCCCCTGTCTCTCTCTTTACCTGCACTCTGTAGGACTCCCCGTCTCTCTCTCTTTACCTGCACTCTGTAGGACTCCCCTGTCTCTCTCTCTTTACCTGCACTCTGTAGGACTCCCCTGTCTCTCTCTCTTTACCTGCACTCTGTAGGACTCCCCTGTCTCTCTCTCTTTACCTGCACTCTGTAGGACTCCCCGTCTCTCTCTCTTTACCTGCACTCTGTAGGACTCCCCTGTCTCTCTCTCTTTACCTGCACTCTGTAGGACTCCCCGTCTCTCTCTCTTTACCTGCACTCTGTAGGACTCCCCGTCTCTCTCTCTTTACCTGCACTCTGTAGGACTCCCCGTCTCTCTCTCTTTACCTGCACTCTGTAGGACTCCCCGTCTCTTTCTTTACCTGCACTCTGTAGGACTCCCCGTCTCTCTCTCTTTACCTGCACTCTGTAGGACTCCTCGTCTCTCTCTCTTTACCTGCACTCTGTAGGACTCCCCTGTCTCTCTCTCTTTACCTGCACTCTGTAGGACTCCCTGTCTCTCTCTCTGTACCTGCACTCTGTAGGACTCCCCTGTCTCTCTCTCTTTACCTGCACTCTGTAGGACTCCCATCTCTCTCTCTTTAGCTGCACTCTGTGGGACTCCCGTCTCTCTCTCTTTACCTGCACTCTGTAGGACTCCCCTGTCTCTCTCTCTTTACTTGCACTCTGTAGGACTCCCCGTCTCTCTCTCTTTACCTGCACTCTGTAGGACTCCCCTGTCTCTCTCTCTTTACCTGCACTCTGTAGGACTCCCCTGTCTCTCTCTTTACCTGCACTCTGTAGGACTCCCCTCTCTCTCTCTTTACCTGCACTCTGTAGGACTCCCTGTCTCTCTCTTTACCTGCACTCTGTAGGACTCCCCTCTCTCTCTCTTTACCTGCACTCTGTAGGACTCCCCTCTCTCTCTCTTTACCTGCACTCTGTAGGACTCCCGTCTCTCTCTCTTTACCTGCACTCTGTAGGACTCCCCTGTCTCTCTCTTTACCCGCACTCTGTAGGACTCCTCTCTCTCTCTTTACCTGCACTCTGTAGGACTCCCTGTCTCTCTCTTTACCTGCACTCTGTAGGACTCTCTCTCTTTACCTGCACTCTGTAGGACTCCCCGTCTCTCTCTCTTTACCTGCACTCTGTAGGACTCCCCGTCTCTCTCTCTTTACCTGCACTCTGTAGGACTCCCCTGTCTCTCTCTCTTTACCTGCACTCTGTAGGACTCCCCTGTCTCTCTCTCTTTACCTGCACTCTGTAGGACTCCCTGTCTCTCTCTCTTTACCTGCACTCTGTAGGACTCCCTGTCTCTCTCTTTACCTGCACTCTGTAGGACTCCCTGTCTCTCTCTCTTTACCTGCACTCTGTAGGACTCCTGTCTCTCTCTCTTTACCTGCACTCTGTAGGACTCCCTGTCTCTCTCTTTACCTGCACTCTGTAGGACTCCCTGTCTCTCTCTCTTTACCTGCACTCTGTAGGACTCCCTGTCTCTCTCTTTACCTGCACTCTGTAGGACTCCCCTCTCTCTCTCTTTACCTGCACTCTGTAGGACTCCTGTCTCTCTCTCTTTACCTGCACTCTGTAGGACTCCCCTGTCTCTCTCTCTTTACCTGCACTCTGTAGGACTCCCTGTCTCTCTCTTTACCTGCACTCTGTAGGACTCCCGTCTCTCTCTCTTTACCTGCACTCTGTAGGACTCCCTGTCTCTCTCTCTTTACCTGCACTCTGTAGGACTCCCTCTCTCTCTCTCTTTACCTGCACTCTGTAGGACTCCCTGTCTCTCTCTCTTTACCTGCACTCTGTAGGACTCCCGTCTCTCTCTCTTTACCTGCACTCTGTAGGACTCCCCTGTGTCTCTCTCTTTACCTGCACCCTGTAGGACGCCCCGTCTCACTCTCTCTCTGTATCTACACTCTGTAGGACTCCCTGTCTCTCTCTTTACCTGCACTCTGTAGGACTCCCTGTCTCTCTCTTTACCTGCACTCTGTAGGACTCCCTGTCTCTCTCTTTACCTGCACTCTGTAGGACTCTGTCTCTCTCTCTTTACCTGCACTCTGTAGGACTCCCCTGTCTCTTTCTCTCTCTTTACCTGCACTCTGTAGGACTCCCCTGTCTCTCTCTCTTTACCTGCACTCTGTAGGACTCCCCGTCTCTCTCTCTTTACCTGCACTCTGTAGGACTCCCTGTCTCTCTCTCTCTTTACCTGCACTCTGTAGGACTCCCCTGTCTCTCTCTCTTTACCTGCACTCTGTAGGACTCACCTGTCTCTCTCTTTACCTGCACTCTGTAGGACTCCCCTGTCTCTCTCTCTTTACCTGCACTCTGTAGGACTCCCCTGTCTCTCTCTCTTTACCTGCACTCTGTAGGACTCCCCTGTCTCTCTCTCTTTACCTGCACTCTGTAGGACTCCCTGTCTCTCTCTCTTTACCTGCACTCTGTAGGACTCCCCTGTCTCTCTCTCTTTACCTGCACTCTGTAGGACTCCCCGTCTCTCTCTCTTTACCTGCACTCTGTAGGACTCCCCGTCTCTCTCTCTCTTTACCTGCACTCTGTAGGACTCCCCTGTCTCTCTCTCTTTACCTGCACTCTGTAGGACTCCCCGTCTCTCTCTCTTTACCTGCACTCTGTAGGACTCCCCTGTCTCTCTCTTTACCTGCACTCTGTAGGACTCCCTGTCTCTCTCTTTACCTGCACTCTGTAGGACTCCCCGTCTCTCTCTCTTTACCTGCACTCTGTAGGACTCCCCGTCTCTCTCTCTTTACCTGCACTCTGTAGGACTCCCGTCTCTCTCTTTACCTGCACTCTGTAGGACTCCCCTGTCTCTCTCTCTTTACCTGCACTCTGTAGGACTCCCCTGTCTCTCTCTCTTTACCTGCACTCTGTAGGACTCCCCTGTCTCTCTCTTTACCTGCACTCTGTAGGACTCCCTGTCTCTCTCTCTTTACCTGCACTCTGTAGGACTCCCTGTCTCTCTCTCTTTACCTGCACTCTGTAGGACTCCCATGCTCTCTCTCTTTACCTGCACTCTGTAGGACTCCCGTCTCTCTCTTTACCTGCACTCTGTAGGACTCCCGTCTCTCTCTCTCTTTACCTGCACTCTGTAGGACTCCCATGTCTCTCTCTCTTTACCTGCACTCTGTAGGACTCCCCGTCTCTCTCTCTTTACCTGCACTCTGTAGGACTCCCCTGTCTCTCTCTCTTTACCTGCACTCTGTAGGACTCCCCTGTCTCTCTCTCTCTTTACCTGCACTCTGATATCATTCCTGGATAGGGGAGGAAGGCAGTCTCCAACCTGCCATTCAAACTTCTTCCTGGCCTCATCCCACTCTATTACCTCCCTCTCTAGTTATTTGCTCCCAGTACCTTGGTTCCTTTGCCAGTTTTCTCCAATAAATTCCAGCCCCCCTTGCATATCTTCTGTACTCCTACTTGTAGTCATCCCTACTGGCAAAATCTCTTTTCTCTATTCACATGTTGGCTTAGTTCTTATAATACTTTCTGCTGCTTTATGAATATAATATTCTGTATGGCTATTGTTCTCCTTAATGGTCTGCACCCAAACCCCACTCTCTCCTTATTTCTTGAACTCCAAGTCTGCTCTATCATAACTGTCATCCCTTTCCACTTTGAATTATAACCTTCTGCTTGTGTTATGCGTATGAGCCTTAACTGTGTAGCTCTAAAATATACCTTCAGATCAGGTAATCCTAAGCCACCTTGTTCTATTGTGAAGATCAACGTATCCCACTTAACTATTGCCATCTTTCTTATTCAGATAAATTATTTTAACTCTTTATGAATTGTTGACCACAATGTTTCCTTTGGTTGCTAAACGTACGCCTGACCATAAAACTAAAGGGACTAAAAATATTTTCACTGCTTGTATCTTACTATCCATATCCATAAATTAGAGCTTCCAGTTTCTCAGTTTTTATATTATCTTCATTTAGTCTCTCCCCACATATCTTTAGCTGCAATACGAGAAGCTGTTTTAATCCACTACTCCAAAATACTTCAACTTATCATGTCCCCATAAATATGGGTATTGCTGAAGCAAGTCATGAGTTGGGTATATAATTTATGGCTATAGCTTTTGTTTTATCTTCATTAATTTTAAATCCTGAAAATACTTGAAACTGTTTAAAATGCTCCACAATACTGATATGTCCTTTTCTGGATTTATCAAGTGCAAAACAATATCAACTGCAGATGAAGCCTCCTTTTCCTGATTACCATACCAATCCTTGAATTTCTGAATCCCTTTTTTTTTTTTTTGCCAATGGCTCTAAATACAAAACAGATAACAAAGAGGAAATTGGACACCCCTGTCTGGTTCCAGTGTTCAAACACAACTCATTGTAGGGGCACCCTCCCACTTCAATTCTTGCCTCCAGTCCTTCATATATCCTCCTAATAACCTTTATTATTGTATCAGGGAATCCAAATGATTCAATTGCCCTAATCATAAAATCTCAGCTTACTCTGTTGAACAATTTCTCTTAATCAAGACCCACCAAACAACATTGGTATTTTCTTACATTCCTCTTCTCTCTGGATCATCATTGTTCTATTAATGCTGTCAAATGTTTGTCTCCCCTCCATAAAACCACATTGATCCATGTCTATCAATTTTGACAAAACCTTTGCCATTCTTTTACCTAGTATAGACATAAACACTTTATAATCATGGCTTAAATTTGAAATTGGTCTATATGAGGCTGGTCTGATGGATTTTTACCCTCTTTGGGTAATACAGCCAGCACAGCTTTCTTCCAAGATGCTGATGCCCCCTCCTTCTTTTAAATACTATTAAACAAAAGCTTCCAGATCGCTGTCACTACCTTCCCTTCCACAAGAAAACTATCTGTTACTGGAGACATCCCTGCAGATTGATTATACATCACCATTTTATATAATTTCCTCCTGGCTTAACTATTACTTTTTGAGCCTCATCTTCCTCTAATTGTAGCATAATTAAGTCTTCCATAAATATTTCCATTTGTTCTATTTCTTGATTTACACATTTCTCTGCTTTATACAAATTTCATAACATTTCTGAAATCTTTTGTAAAGGATCTCCGGTTATTTGTCTTTTCATAGGGTCCATATGTTTGGTGACAACCATTTCTACTTTCTGTTGTCTAGGTCATTGCGGTAAAAGTTTTGGTGCTCTGAAGTTATCAAAAAATAGTTACTTAACAGCAATCATTCTAAACTTATATATATTATCTAAATATTCCCTTATTTTCTGTTTAGCATTCTCCAGTTGTTCCTCTTCTTGTGCCATGAGATTCCTCTTATTCTGCAAAACTTTAACCTTTGTCAGCCCCTCTAAATAATTCTTATTACTTCATAACCATATCACTGTCTCTTTTATTTCTTCCCTGTTTTAAACTCCATTTTCATTTTATCTCACTAGCTATTTCTTCAGATTAAATTTCTCTTTCCTAGTAACTCTTGATTAATTTCCAAAAATGCTCCACAATACTGATATGTCCTTTTCTGAATTTATCAAGTGCAAAACAATATCAACTGCAGATAAAGCCTCCTTTTCCTGATTACAATACCAATCCTTGAATTTCTGAATCCCTTTTTTTTGCCAATGGCTCTAAATACAAAACAGATAACAAAGAGGAAATAGGACACCCCTGTCTGGTTCCTGTGTTCAAACACAACTCATTGTAGGGGCAGCCTCCAACTTTAATTCTTGCCTCCAGTCCTTCATATATCCTCCTAATAACCGTTATTATTGTATCAGGGAATCCAAATGCTTCAATTGCCCTAATCATAAAATCTCAGCTTACCCTGTTGAACAATTTCTCTTAATCAAGACCCACCAAACAACATTGGTATTTTCTTACATTCCTCTTCTCTCTGGATCATCATTGTTCTATTAATGCTGTCAAATGTTTGTCTCCCCTCGATAAAACCACATTGATCCATGTCTATCAATTTTGACAAAACCTCTGCCATTCTTTTACCTAGTATAGACATAAACACTTTATAATCATGGCTTAAATTTGAAATTGGTCTATATGAGGCTGGTCTGATGGATCTTTACCCTCTTTGGGTAATACAGCCACCACTGCTTTCTTCCAAGATGCTGGTGCACCCTCCTTCTTTTAAATACTATTAAACAAAAGCTTCCAGATCGCTGTCACTACCTTCCCTTCCACAAGAAAACCATCTGTTACTGGAGACATCCCTGCAGATTGAATATACATCACCATTTTATATAATTTCCTCCTGACTTAACTATTACTTTTTGAGCCTCATCTTCCTCTAATTGTAACATGATTAAGTCTTCCATAAATATTTCCATTTGTTCTATTTCTTGATTTTCACATTTCTCTGCTTTATACAAATTTTATAACATTTCTGAAATCTCTAATACCTGTATAGGATCTCCGGTTATTTGTCTTTTCATAGGCTCCATAAGTTTAGTGACAACCCTTTCTACTTTCTGTTGTCTAGGTCACTGCAGTAAATGTTCTAGTGCTCTGAAGTTATCAAAAAATAGTTGCTTAACAGCAAATCATTCTAAACTTATATATATTATCTAAATATTCCCTTATTTTCTGTTTAACATTCTCCAGTCGTTTCTCTTCTTGTGCCATGAGATTCCTCTTATTCTGCAAAACTTTAACCTTTGTCAGCCCCTCTAAATAATTCTTATTACTTCTTAACCATATCGCTTTCTCTTTTATTTCTTCCTGTTTTAAACTCCATTTTCATTTTATCTCACTAGCTATTTCTTCAGAAGAAATTTCTCTTTCCTAGTAACTCTTGATTAATTTCCAATACCCATTCCTTTAAAATCCTCAACAGGTAGACAAGAAATTGACAATATCTCATTTTTACTTCATTACCCTGAATTTTTATCTTCATTTTTCTTGGTGCATTATCTGAAATGGTTATGGGATGTGTGTCAAAGCTTACAGTTAAATGCACATGCTCCTGTGTAATATAATTTGTATTCAGTCTAACCCAGTTATTGTACCTTGGGCATATCTCTCAACTGCCCAGATTTTCATAAAATGTCCAGATTTTTGCCTCATATTTTTGTTCTGTTCCTCATACAATTTGTGATTTTCTGGAAAATCAGTGAGAATTGAAGCCATTAAATTATGACAGGCATTTGAATTTCAGGCATCACATTATTCCAAAAATAGATGCTAATGCAAAACCTTTTAGTCTAGAAACTTTTATAAGTTTGTAAGAGCAATAATTAAATTGTGTTCCTATTTTGGGGCCTTTGTCTCCCCACAATTTTTAGGCTTTGTCCAGATTTCTTGTACTAAGAAGTTGAGAGGTATGACCTTGTGGAATTCTTGGGGAAGGGATTGCTGCCTATGCCTTAACCTAAGTGCACTTGCATGGTAGCACGTAACAGGGTTGAGCATGCAATGGGCTTTAGCAAGGGTAGGTCACTTGTTTTGACAAGTGACTTTACCCCTCAGAAGGCACTACTGACCTTGAAGTAACCACTCTCCTGGGGTCTCTGCACTCCACCAGGTCATGGATGTGTACACAAGACATGCACACCACACCCTTCCCACTGAGACAGAGGCAAAGAGACATTGCCTCATCAGTTCCCACTCCCTCCTGTTCTGGTTCAACCAGTGCCTGTACTGCTAACTGAAACTAAACCATAGTAAGGGCTTTTTCTCCTTATGCCAGCTGAGGTGGCAAACAGTATGATAATATGCAAATTCATGTTGTCAAAAAGGAATAGAAGTGAAATTTGTATGTCATGGTGCTGTAAGGATATATGTTATTTATATGTGGCATACAGGCTAAGGATGTGGCAAAACCATACCTCTCAACCTCTTTCAGCAAGGCCCAAAAATAGGGAAAATTTTTAAATATTGTTCTTACAAACTTAGAAAGTTGATAAAATAACAGGTTTTGCATCAGCATGAATTTTCTGAAGGCTATGAAGTCAGAAATTCAAATGTCTGTAATTATTTTCTAAGTTCAATCTTTATTGATTTACCACTAATTTACCAGAAAACCACAATTTTATGAAAAACGGACCTAAAATATCAAACAAAAATCCGGACATTCTGCGAAAATCTGTACAGTTGAGAGGTATGCAAAACAGTCAATGTATGTAAAAGAAACCATCAGATATGACTTGTGATAGCGGGTGGGATACTGCACTGTCACAGTGTCAGAACCTAATGGTTGTTCACCTTTAAGCAACTTACATGTGGGCAGGTGGGAGACAGTGTATCAGCCCATTATATTTGCCACTATATACATGCAGAGAGGAGTCTTGAGACAATTTTGTATATGAGGAAAAAGGATGGGTAGAATGGGAAAGAGGTTACAGTGATTTGCAATAGGAATCTGAGAGTTGCAGAATGGGAGAGCATCTGCTCATGTCTGATGACAGAGTGGGATTATTGTTTTAAGTGATGGACATTTAGGACTTCTGTAAGCATGTGCACACGTGCAAATAAAATGGTCCTGTGCAAATGTGAGAGGTTCAGAGATGTCCAGCTAAAGATATAATTAGGTAGTGGTCATCAAAAATTGTACTATTTCGAGTGTAACTGAAGAAAGACGACATAATCAACTACTATAATATATTGGTTCTGTGGTTTGGATTATTTTGGTCTTGATGAGTTTGTAAAAGATTGCTTAATTGACTTTAGGCTATTCCTGGTGATGTGCTCATCATGTGAATGTCAAATGGATGAAGTACTCTGGATATTTTATATATATTTTTTGGAACAGAGGTGCACTCTGGCTAGTTACACATGCAGGCTGGTGATTAGGACATATATGACAGCATACACAAGGTAGAAGGAAAGGTGGTAAGATATGGAGGAGTCACAGTACAAGAAGCAAGAAGGAGCTCAGTAGTGGCAGGGAGAGCAGCAATGGAGCTGGTCATAAGGGAAACTGCAGAAGTAGTTAGAATGGGGTACATATTTGTATGCATATTGTCTAATGCAGATAGGAAGGCACACACAGACTAAGTAGTTATGGCAGTGGGATTATGGAAGTCAAGGCATGTGCAGAGCTTGTGTATGTATCCTTTTTATCAGCATCCATAAGTGTAGACAAGGGCATGATGGCATGCAAAGAAGGAAGGACTGGCAGAGTGAGCAGTAACCTGAGTAGAGAAAATGGCAGATAAAGGTGTAGTGCAGAAGAAGTAGGATGAAAAGCTGGATTCCAGGGGGCATAATTATCTGGACATGGTTTAGTTATTTATTTGTATTTATTTATTTATTTTGTGTGATAACTGGGTAGGCAGACTTGTCAACAATCCCTATTTAGCTATTACCTGGGCAGCACAATACAGAAACAAGCAGAAAATTATACATAGACTAAAGAATGCACAGAATTGTTTGTGGGACAGTAATAAAGACATTACCTTGAGAGAGAGAGAGAGAGAGATGTACCTGTCTGGCATGTGCACTGGCCACATCATATATAGCAGGGATTGGATCGTAGCATGATTAAAGTCAATGTACAAGGCAGTGTGCATGAACATTCTAGAAAACTACACACTTATTCACATAATAGCTTTGCCATGGATTGTCATATATATAATTACGTATAAGTGTCTGCTTACTTGCCTAAGGGGTGACAAACTACATGTGGCATAGGTTATGCGCAGGGTTATACTTCAATCAAGCATTATTCATTTTCACTTATGGGCTGCAGATAGCATGGCATCAGTGTACCTGCTCATGTGGTCTGTGTAGAATTAGGTAGCACTTTTGCCTGATGCAGTGCAGGCAGTTGCTGTGCTAATTACAGTGGGGTTGGAGATTATTAGGACTGATGCCTTGAACTGGATCATGTTTGAAGGGCAGACGGTTTGTGGGGCCTTTCATTGTCAGGAATTAGGAGTATGAGAGTGTATGTATATTACAGCCTTCAGTCCCCAGTCATGTTCCCTCTGATGTGTTCCTTTCAGTTACACGTGAAGGGGTGGAGAACAAGTGAGGAGATGGAGAAAAGGATCAAGGCAGTTTGGGGTGATACGAGCTCAGTAGGTGTAGTAAGGAAGAATGAATGGAAGTCATGGAAAGAGTTGTGAAAGCTTCCCAGTTGGCATGAAACACATCATTTTATGTTCACTGCAGACAGGTGACTAGAATTCCTGGAGTTTATCCACAAGAACCGTAATGTTCGTAATCCTCTGGGGGGGTGCACAGAAAGCTACAGCTCCAGATATGTTTACATCATGGGATTGTGCATCACTCATTCTAAGAACTGCTAAGAGCTCTGTACGAGGCCTAGGGAAGCAGCAAATCTGAGAGTATAGAGTCTCCCGCCACTCGCTTTCCACATATTCTTAATGTACTGGGCACTGGTAGGGAAACGCATGGGTATTGTGTGTAGCATACTGGCATTACAAGCTTGTGGACATTACGCCAAGACTGCATGTCCAACACCATGTGTAATGGTGGTGAAGGCTTTGAGTAATATCTGGAGGGGCTTATACTCTTATCCCTGGAAATATCAAGAGACAATGTGGGCATAATATAGTTGTAAAAAGTTTTTGTTTCTTTTTTTTTGTGTGAGCTTTGATGGGATTACACTGTCCAGGCTGGTGGGGAGAAGCACATTATTTTAGACAACTACAAATGACAATGAGTACGCAACATTTTCTTTTTCCACCTTCAAACTATTTTGTATAATATCATTACATCATTGCATGTCATTTATATACTGTCACATTTGCAACAAATGATTCTATTTTTTTAAATGATCAGCAGATCAGGCTGGGGTTTTGCACACCCTCAGTGTTGATCATTTTCACTTCTGGAATGTTGACTGTTTTTTCCAGGTATGTTGTCTGTCACATATCTGTTTTAGTCACTGTTATGTTGTACTGTGCATTTGATCATGGACTGTAGTTGTAGGTATGCCATTGTTTGCACAGCTTTTCTGCTGCCTTAGTAAACATTTTGTGTGAGAAGAGCGGCACATTGCTGACTTCTGGTGCACATTGCATCTTGCATATTTTTCTGTGATGTTGGCTCTTTGTCCTACATGCATGTGATTGTACCGGACAACATAATGTACTTATGCTTGGATATTGTTAATATATATGTTTTAGGGTGCCCTCCAATTTCATGTATTCTTCTGACATGTCGTCCACCTCTGCTGCTTCAAGCACAAATTCGGTATGCTGGTCTACCTATTTTACATTTTGGTTTATTTCTCATATATTAATTGCACATTTTCCATGTTTCAGAGTTCTGTAATGTACAGTTTGTGGATACCTGTTGTAAGTAATCTATTTACCGGTATTCTCTGCTGATAACCTGACATGCTGTATGTTTGGCTAGGTTTCTTATACTGACTGTAGCCTGAGTTGCTGTCCTTATTTCCTGGTCTGTCACCGTTGTTTGTGTTAATGTATTTTTTTTCAGATTTTTTGAATCATACCAGCATGTACAATACTACCTCAAACATTTGTTACTTCTTTTCTTGCCTTTTCTGTCACAGTTTTAATAACAATATTATTTTAGAAAATGCTATGATCATTACAGTTTTAGAGGAGTATATCTTTGGCATGGCACTTCTGTCTCATTATGACTTAGGGTTGCTCATTTTTATGTAGTTCCACTGTGATGTGTTTAATTTTATTTCTACTGTTTCTGTTAGTATACAGTGTTTGCTATCTCAGTGTAGCCGTTCACCTTCAACAGTGCATGTCTGCTGAGCTACCTTGCGTCTTAGCATTTAGCCTTTGGAATTGTTTAGCTGTATGTATTTTGTGTCTCTGTCATCAAAATAAGAAAGGCTAAATACTGTAGTAAAATTGGCATACAATGCAGGTTGACTTTAAAAGCGGCCTTCCAGTCATAGTATCAGCACTTGCTGTAAGAAAGTGGATCTATTTTTTTTTATAGATGGCACAACCATTTCTTACAGAAAATAAATTTTAACTAAGGGAAGAAAGCATAAGTGAACATAACTTAGATATTATCTGTTCCCTGGAACATCATGTGAAAAGATTACCATTTTTCCTGCAATTTGTGGTAGTATACCCTTTACCATACCAAAATACTTCTTATCCTGAATGTCATTTTAAGAAATTCCTCTACATGAGAATCCTGAGTAACCACATTTTCTTTCACTTGCTGTTTGTCTTTGTGAATGAACTGTGCTAAGAACAGAAAACCATGTATGTAATACACAATGGCTTTTAGTGTAATCTGAAACATGAACGGTCTCATAAATTAATTCTAAGAAACTTAAATACAGTCTAACCTTCTTGCAAGTAACAGCATGTCTGATGCTATTTATCTGTGCATGAACACACTAATATATATGTCCATGATTATGCAAGACGATTCAAGATTTTATACTATTTTATGATTTATGTAGGGAAACCTACCTTTATGGGTTTGTTTATTTGACTTAACGTGCAAGTCATCCATGTCTCACTGTTATTCAGATTTTATAACAATGGTCACTTTCTTTAAGACTATATTCCTCATAGCATATTGTTATTACTTCTCGGGGTGTCTGCTTACATTGTTTTTTTTCATGTCACAAGCCTTGCTGCACTTAAAACTTTAAAACTTAAAGTTGAAGCCAGCAGTTAAGGATTATGCATCATGCTTATAAAGGGATACCTGCTGTGAACAGGGGGCATAATATATTTAAACAATACTCAATTCAGGGGGTATGCGTCCCCCCAGCATGATGTCATGTTAAATAAAGAGTACTAAAGTAAAGCTGGAAATATTGACGTGTGGCAGGCTTTTTTCAGAGACTTGCTCTTATTTTTCCTGGGCTTCAACTGTAACAAGATAAAAACAATGTAAATGCACTTACATTCAGTTTTGCAATCTAACCAGTACTGTACTGGGTGTTTTACAATTTAGATGGCACTACTTTTCAAGGAGATACTACAGGTAAGTTGTGCAATGGTGAAACATGTTATATCTGTGTGTTGTCCTGCCAACAGCCTCATGCTTGTTGCAGTTTGTTTTTAAAAATGGCATGAATGGTATGTTTTGTTTCCATGGAAATAGTTATTAATTTATGTAAACCCCTGGCACGTACCACCAGCCGCATTTATTAAATAAGAAATCTATTAAAACTGTTAAGCACTTTCATCCATAAAATCAACAGGACTTCATCAGATCAGTTCAATTAAAAATAACCACCACTTAAATACACCAACTACCGAAAAGCCAAGTAGTTTTTAATTATACTGTTATGGTGAAATCCTGTTGATTTTATGGACAAAAGCACTTAGTTGTAATAGTTTTGTTATTTAATAAATGCAGCTGATGGTACATGCTGGGGGGGGGTTTGTATTTTTATAATTTTTAAGTTTTTGTTTGATACCCTTACTTGGATTTTTTGGTCTTTTAATCATTTATATATTATCTTCAGGCATCTAAGCCAAGATATTATTTTAGTTCTGTTTGCATACCTCTCAACTCTCCAAAATATTGCAGAATGTAACTGAATGGGTTTCCATACACACAAGCAGTACCACTGCGCACTTCATATAGGACTCCTCGGTGCGTATCACAATCTATCTCTGTGAACTACTCCCAACACTATTATCATTCTACCCTTTCTTCATCACCTTTCAGATAGTTTCAGGAATAAGCCTTTGTTCAGTGGTTATCTGCATTACATTTTCTTCATAAATAAAAAAAAGTTCACATTACATACAGAAGAATTAAATAATGGGCAAAATTTCACTCCCTTGCCCAAGAGCAACGGTGTGTGTGTGTGTGTGTGTGTGTGTGTGTGTGTGTGTGTGTGTGTGTGTGTGTGTGTGTGTGTGTGTCTGTGTGTGGGTATATGTGTGTGTGTGTGTGTGTGTGTGTGTGTGTGTGTGTGTGTGTGTGTCTATGCATGCATGCACATGTCTGCTTCTGTGTGTAACAATGTGTAAGACAGAGCTTCTGTGAGAATCTAAACAGGGCTCATTCCTAATATCAAATTTAATGCTAATTTTCAAGCAGTTCCATACAGTTTCCGAACTTCCTCCCTTATGTGCAAAGAAAAACCACTGCTACTCAAACCATTAACAAAAACAACAGTCACCACTGTGAACCAACAATGATAACAGTAAGTGCAACCACAAAATGAAAGTAATGCAGTCTCCGGATTAAAAAATATATACATATCTCATTTAGTCATCAGTAGCAAAAGAAATTCATTGTATCCTAGCAGAGCTCATTTTATTCATGATTTGCCAAATGCCTTTCACTAAGGCATGGAGGAGGCCACACAGCCTTATCAACATCGCTGTCATATGAACCTCCTGCTGAACTCAAATAAGGGTCATCCTTGTAAGACTTTAGAACTTCAATACCACAAGTTAAACCAACAATTTGAACAACACTGCTATCACTAGAAACAAACACCACATTTCTCAGAATCAGTTTCATGCACTGAACCAACTACCTTAGTAGAATCCCCTACATGAATTTAAAGGTCAAAGAACATTCCACACAGAATTATATGAAGGTGGGCATCAACATAAAATAAAAATAAATAAAAAGGAAAGGGGGTACAAACCATGAAACGATTATGGCAAAATCACCAAAAGAGATATTACAGCAATAAAACAACCATGAAAGTAGGTATGGCAGTAGTATAAATTAAGTTCCATCCAATCAGTCATTATTATGCTTATTAATTAAAAATTCTTAGCGTTCTTAACAAAACCCTGTTTCCCCCTCAAAAAAAAAACACAGTACAGTAAGTATTGTAGTATTTGTATTTTATTTTTTATGTAATTACATTTAAAAAATATTATATCTTTATTGTGTTTTTTTTATTTATTGTATAACAGCAATGCATGTAAGTATATTATGTTATTAACACTATACTTAAACACTATACTAAAGACACAGTTATTACGTTTGTATTATTTGTTGCAATACTTAGTAGTCAGTCAATGCAGTCAACAGATTGTATTGAAAAAAAAATTTAACTGCTACTACTACTGCTGCAGTGCTCAATCTCTATCTCTTTCTTAATTAATAAAATTAATGGTGGTTGATTGAATCAATTGTAAATTGATTCTTTACATGCACACTTTTAGTGAATTGGTCTGTGGACTTACAGGAGCTCACCTTCAAATCCCACTTCAGCACAGCTGCAAGTTATAAAAGTGGATGCCTCTGTGATTCTGAAAAGTTGTTTTGCTGTATGCAAGTTAACATAGTCATTGTGTTATTTTAATGACTTCCCACTATGATGCTTGGTCTAGTCTTAGCTATGTGTATACCTGCTAAATGGGGGAAAGGTGGTCTTAGTCTGCATAATTGTATTTCTTCCTTTTGAGTGTTATTGGCAACTACATTTATATTAATGTGTATATTATCTTTTCTTTCCTTATGTTTAATGGCAGTGGTGTTTTGTGTTACTATTTAAAACATTGGGGTTTATGTACTATCTGCTCATTTTTGGTGAGTGAGTTTGTGTGTGTGTGGAGGCTGGTTTTATGACTGACACCACAATGCAGGATAGCAGTATGTTTGTATCATGTTTAACTTGTTAATACCTGACAGCTCTCAGTTAATGAGATGTTGCTTTCCTGAAGGCTGTCAGGCCTGTAGCCTTGAAGTGTAAATTGTGGTAACATTCAAATGTGAGAAAATACTTTAAATTAAACAAATAATGCAGCTTTTGTCTTACTTGTTTACGTTAAATAATTTTATCACATTTAAGTGTTTAATCATGGCATTGAATGCTGCAGATTCAATACCATGATTAAGCTATATTGCGGCAATAGCAGTGTATATGGTCTGACTTTAAAGTAGAGTAGAATTTCATAAGATAAAGCAGCTCACAAAACCAGTACTGCAAGTGTGAATCAAAACACAGTTTGACTAGTATTGTACATACCAAGTTAAGTGCCAAGAAGCAAAGTTTTTGCTTGGCTCCATGGTGTACAGAGGTAAAGACTTGACTGCAATACAGATAGGTGTAGGGAGAGCCTCACAGAGGATGGTTAAAATAAGAAGCCAAGACCTAATACAGAGAGAACATTTGAGAAGGCCAACCCACTTAGATTCTTAACCTTGAATTATCTTTTGTTTCTGCTTTCTCCATTTCCACTTTACTGAAAAAAAAAAAAAAAAAAATTCTAAGCTTGTTTCCTGCTTTTCCTGTAACTAGTCTAGTCCAAATACAGTTTTGCTGTATCTAGGACTGTTTGTAGGGTCCTAAGCCCCCCAAGCCTTTTTGTATTGGAGGGAAGCCTTCTAGCTTATCAATGGGAGAGGTAAGCACTAGGTAGCCTATCTGCCACATAAGGAGTGGTTTTTGGCCCAGAAATTATAGTTGTTGGACGTTTGGGCAGTTTTTCCATCTCTCTCAACTTTCTGATTTAAAAGCCCACATTTGCACTTGTTTCCCCCTTTTCCTGTAACTAGTCTAGTCCTGATACAGATTTGATGTATCCAGGACTGTTTGTAATCTTCTGAGCCCCACAAGCCTTTCTGTGTTAGAGGGAAGCCTTTTAGCTTATCAATGGGAGTAGTAAACACTAGGTAGCCTATCTACCACTAGAGGAGTGGTTTCTGGCCCAGAAATTGCAGTTTATTGGCCGTTTGGGCAGTTTTTGTTCCATCTGTTTCAACTTTCTGGTTTTAAAAGCCCGCGTTTGCTCTTGTTTCCTCCCTTTCCTGTAACTAGTCTAGTCCAGATACAGCTTCGCTGTATCCAGGACTGTTTGTAAGCTTCTGAGCCCCCCAAGCCTTTCTGTGTTGGAGGGAAGCCTTCTAGTTTATCAGTGGAAGTGGTAAGCACTAGGTAGCCTATCTACCACAAGAGGAGTGGTGTCTGGCCCAGAAATTGTGGTTTATTGGCCGTTTGGGCATTTTTTTCCATCTCTTTCAACTTTCTGGTTTAAAAGCCCATGTTTGCACTTGTTTCCCACCTTTCCTGTAACTAGTCTAGTCCAGATACAGACTTGCTGTATCCATGACTGTTTGTAAGCTCCTGAGCAGTGCTAAAGTCTGCTCTTCAATTTGTCCTTTAGATCTACTAGTTCTCTCCTCTCCTGCACTTATACTAGCTTATTAGTCTAGCACTTTACAAAACTTCTTGTAGCAATTATTGTAGCACACAAAAGTGCTACCAGCACTAAATGTTCTACAGGGAAACAGATCCAGTACTTATTATCAATGCCCATCCCTCCAGGCATGTCTAAAGGTCAGTTCCCTGTGCTTTCTCCTATTAACTTGGTGAACTTGGGCATCCTGAGGCAATGTAGCAACTGCCTCATGTACACCGACAGCCCTCTCCTCTTACCTCCCAATACTCAGACTTGCAAGAGATGCCATTACGATATCTATCCAAATTGGAAGCTATGCACTCTTCAGCCAAGACTGGAATAACTGGTCAGGAGGAGAAGGTCAACACTTGCACCACACCACATGGCACACATAGCCCTCCAGAACACACACCAGCACCGCCTTCACATAAAAACACAAACCACACACCCACCTTCGCTGAGGATCTCAGTAAAAATCTACCCAAGCAGCAGAGACCTCCAAGGCAGAAATGCACTCAACCACCACAACACAACACTAATCACAAGACACATAACTCTCCTAAACAGTGTGCCACTCAACCAAAGCCCCTAAGGCAAAACAGCATGCCCAACACACTAGTCATAGGTGACTCTATAGTGAGGCACACTGATGTCCCGCTCACTATGATGAATAAGGAGAAAGTAACAGTCAGCTGCCTGTCAGGTGCCAGGATCCATCACATAACGCACACATTCAGGTCCCTCAACAACAGGTACAAATATGACTCTGTCATTGTACATGTGGGTGTGAATGATCTGAGCCGTACCTCCCTGGACTGCATGCAAAGAGACATGGAGGAGCTCTTGGATTATGTAGCCCAGGCAGGTATGACCCTAGTCCTGAGCAGCATCCTACCACCACCCAGAATGATACCACAGTACAAGCAGAAAATGATTGATTTCAATAATTGGCTAAGTTTCTGGTGTCATTCTAAGGGGATCCAGTATCTGTCTGCCTGGGATGACATGATTGACAGACCTCAATGCTTTGCCAGAGATGGCCTGCATCTGTCACCCCTGGGCTTCTGGATACTGGCCAAGGCACTTGCCACCCCTATAGTGACTTTTTTAGGCAGTGTTCCAAGGACCAAATTAGCACTGTAACAGCTACAAACAAATGCAATCTGAGGGTCATGCTGTTCAATGCTAGAAGTCTAAATCTCAAAATGCACTCGCTCAAAGCACTCCTTAAAGTGGAGAACATTGACATTTGTGCTGTAACAGAGACCTGGTTCAAGGCAGCAGAAAGCACCCCTGCACTACCAGGCTGTAACTCATTCCACACCTTTCGGCCCAAGAACGTGGACCGAAGGTCCAAAGGTGGTGGTGTTTCTATATTCATAAAGGATGCACACACCTCCAGACTGGTAGCTCAACATAACGCATCAGAAATATTTCAGGTGCAGCTAACATTGGGTAAGACAGCGATTCAGGTTGTAGCCTGCTATAGGTCCCGAACCATGTCCCAAGATTCACACTCCATGTTCCTAAGCACCCTGGAGAATATTAGGGTCCAACCTAACACTCTCTTACTAGGCAACTTCAACTACCCCTCCATTAACTGGGAAAACTACTCATGTACCAATACACTTGCCCAATGTTTCCTGGAATTCATTAATTCCAATGCCCTGGACCAGCTCGTTCTTACCCCCACTAGAGGTATCAACATCCTTGACCTGGTCATTACTAAAATGGGTGACCATTGCTCCACGACGATTGTCAGCTCCTCCCTGGTTAGATCCGACCACAAACTAATCACCTTGGAAATGCACATCCCTCCCACCCACCCCCTCCCCCCGCAAAGGTAGCCACCATGAAAAACTTCTCCAAAGCTAACTTTGGGCTCCTAAAAACAGAGGTGGCTAACTTCATGGCACCCATGCAAAAGGAGAATAGTTGTATAACTGCCGAATCATACACTAATGCATTGTATGAACATGTACACAAATGCATGGATCTCGCCATACCCAATAGAACCAAGACGATCTCCTCCAAAAAAGGAAGGCAATCTGGTTGTCCCCTGCCATAAACAAACTCTACAACAGAAGGAGAAACTGATGCAGAATAAGGTGAAGTTCCAAGACTGGAAAAACTCCCTTAACAGCCTAAACAAAAAGTTGAGATCCCCCATAAAATCCTCTAAAGCTAGCTATGAAAACAGAATTGCAGCAGATACTAAACACAACCACACAACCTTCTATAGTTATGTAAAGAATCTCCATGGCAATACCCAGATTTGCTCTGTGCTACTGCAAAATGGTACTTCCTATACCGAGCCAACAGATATTGTAAACTGGCCGACAGATTCGTTGCCAACTTTACCCCTCCCAAAGGACCAATCACAATACCAGTAGATTGCCAGGCACCCAGTATTACTGCTGCACAGGTTGAAACAGCACTGTCCAAGGCCAAGAATACAGCTTCTATGGGACCTAACAATATCCCTGGCTGTGTTCTACATGAACTACAGAGTGAACTGGCACGTCACCTGTGTGCCCTGTTGAATCACAACCTCACCTCAGGCTTTGTCCCTACTGAATGGCGCACTGCTACAGTCATCCCTTTCCACAAAGGAGGAGTGATTACAGACCCTGGGAACTATCACTCCATTAGCCTGATGAGCCTGATATGCAAAGCTGTGGAATGCATCATCATGGACCTAATAAACAAGGATATAGGGAATCTCCAAACTCTGGATCCTACACAGTTTGGTTTTGTGAAGGGTAGATCTTGCCTGCTCAACTTGGTCGACTTCTCTGGGTCAGTCATCAGAGCTGTGGATGAAGGCAAGGTGGTTCTTACAGTCTATCTTGATCTGGCCAAGGCTTCTGATACCATTCCACACTCAGGAATCATAGAAAAACTCAATAAGCTAGGCATCAACCCCTATATCACTAGGTAGGTTGCAAACTGGCTCACAGATAGAACCGACAGTGTGAAAGTAGCTGACTCCAAGTCAGACTGCTGACTAGTCACGAGTGGAGTTCCACAGGGTTTGGTCCTGGGTCCTCTCCTGTTTGGTATCTACTTCTCTGAAGTCCAGGCCAACATGAAGGGACTCTGGCTGACAAAGTTTGCAAACGATTATAGGTTGGGAGCTATTATTAACTCTCCAAGTGATGTTGACATCCTACAGAATGGCCTCACTGAGACCAATGACTGGTATCAGAACCATGGCCGTAAGCTCAATGCCCAAAAATGTGTCTTCATCCCCTTTGGGAAAAACCCGGTTCCCATGAATTACCACATTGATGGTAGTCCACTGAACACAGAAGGCATTGTAAGTGATCTGGGAACACAGGTTGACAGCGACCTCTCTTTTGATCGCTACATTGTCACTGTGGTCAGAAAGTCCTTCTATGTGGCACATCTCATTACTAAGTGTTTTGTATCCAGGAAGAAAGAGGTCATTGCCTCCTTCTACTCTTCCCTTATTAGGCCAATCATCAAGTACAATGCCCCATTTGGCATGTACCTCACTAGACACCTGCAACAACTGGAGAGGTCACAAAAGTACCTCACAAAGAGGATCCTAGGCCTTAAACACTTGTCCTATATGGACAGACTAAAAAAACTCCAACTATTCTCTGTCTCATATCGCCTACTTAGAGGTGATCTCTGCTTGACTTACAAAGCCATGTCTGACCCAGCTCCGTTAGAAATGCTACATCTAAAGAAATCCCAATCCCTCCACACCACATGCTCCAGAGGCCTCAACCTCATTACCACAATTAACAGAACATGCTGGAGGGACAGCTTCATAACCCAGAGACTGCCCATGCTATGGAATAGACTTCCCATACATGTCAAGCAGAGCACCTCGCTGACCCTCTTCAAGAGAAATCTTGATGAGTGGATGGGAAACAGAAAGTTCACCCCGGGGATAACTCCAGTGGCTCTACTCGACAGAGGCACTGGGAACTAAGGTTGGGTTACACTATGTCAGGGAAATCCTATGGCTAGGCTTGTAAAGGCCCCAGGGCCATTAGCCTAGTACACACCTATGAATCTATGAACATCAGCTCACCCATTCTGAGGGAAAGGAGGCAGTCTTGTCCACTTTAATATCACACCTACTGGACAAAGTGATTTTTGACATGGACTAGGGGCAGGGGCATACTTTTCTTTATGTGGCATTCTTTATAGGTCATGAATATAGACATACATAGTCATGGGGAAGGCATACCAGTCCTTCATGTTAGCTTCCATGTGGGGGGACAATGGAAATTCAAGGCAGCCTGTATATTGATCATGCCCTGAATGTTCCTCACCCAGGTGATGGGGAATGAATAGGTGATCATGGTATAGGCTCATAGGATCATGGTAGCTGCTAGATGGTTGAGAGACAAGCATACTAGGGGGAAAAAGAACACAAAACCCTTTAAGTTAATATTCCATTATTTCTTGTGTTAGAAATTTGAAGATAATTTTTGGGAACTTTACATCATGAACTTCAAAGAGTTTGATATTTCTTGCATTTGCCCAGTGTCTGGTGCTTGCAGGAGGTCAATACTACAAGATTATTCATCCTGTTAAGTTCACCCCAAAAGCAAAAATACCTACATGGCTTTATGACAACTGGCTGAGTCTCATTATTGTAGGGTTATAAGAAATATTTCCACAGTGACACTTCTACTGATTGATTGAGCAATATCATCCATGACACAATGATTATGGGTTCTACCTAGATGTGACAGAACTGTAATTTCTATTCTATCAGATGTACAGCTGTTTTTCTATCATTGAACCTGCAGGCATTTGTGTAATTTAATATCTTGAAGCACATATGTTTACATCCTCACTTATTTATTTTTATGCCATTTGCCTGAACTGTAGTGCAGCTGAAAATGATTAGTTGTGTCTTGTGCATTCACAAGTTATCAGAATAAATAGATTGTTATCAGAGCACTACCAGTTATAAAAATCTAATTAATAGCATGCAGAAGTGTATTTAAGAAGGTAAGTGCATACACATTTCAGGATTTTTTCCCCAAATAATACATTTGATAAGTAATTTAATTTGCAATGATACAAATATCCTAGTCTATTGTTGTACAGAATACATTAATATTTTTAAAGTAAGAGAGACAATTACTTTTAATATCACTATCGGGAATACTGAAGTGCTAAATGTTTTATACATCCATATTTCCCCATTGTTTGTGTCTAATATGAAAAGATGAAATATTAAAGTATTAAAGTAATTTTCCTGTAATATAATTTCAACAAACATAATATAAACTGATATTCTTTGAAGACTTTTTCCAGTACCTTCCTTTCAGCACGGCATGGCTCAGATTATTACACATTCCACAGGACTGCTTATGTCTCTTGTAGCCAAAATATTAGACTGGAGTTTCTTCACCCACTTAGTAATACAAACGTTGCAGGAAAAGGAATTTTGTTTTTACCTTACAGTGACCATTGGGGTGTCTAAAGCACATGACTTCTTAGAGGTAAGAAACATGAACACATTAATCCTGGATGTATAATGAACAAATGATTATGTGCATTTACAGGCAGAATTTGGCAACCATTCCCTATCCTGATGAAACTGTTTAACAATATGCACGTAGTCAGCTTCACTAAGAAGGCACAGAATAAAACAAGCCTTCCAGTCATGGATAAATTAACATATACAATTTTATGCGATGGAAGTAGATACCCGTTACAAATTATATCTCATTGAGATATCCCTAGAAATAATATCTGTTTTAATAATGAAACCTCAGAAATAAGTATAAAACATCTATAAGGGTAAGCAAAAACAATTTTTCTACAATCTTCAGGTTGAAGTGACTCCAGTGTTTTCTGGTGTCTATTCATAAGTTAGCTACACATGCCACAGACTTGATTATTTTTTCATTACCCTATAAAAAGTAGATACGGAATCTTTCATAAACTTAAGAGTTGCACCAATATGTTCCTCATTTGTATAAACTCAGGGATCGTTTACACTTATGATGCATTAATAAATACTAAATTCAAACTGCAAGAGATGTTTTACTGGAAGGTACAATATCTCAAAAAAAAGTCTGGTTTACCTTTTGCTGATGGCATCCTACCAAAGTTGTCTGTGATTGCTGCTAAATTGATGACACCGTTAATCATCATCTGAAGTAACTATGAGGAATACATCCTAATGTTTGGAAATAACCAGAACGGTAGCTCTAAATTGATGATGCTGACCAGTTTCACGCCATAGGTTTGCTAACATCAATGGTTAAGATAAATACTGAAAGGTACTGTGAAAGTACCACTACAGAATTGTTCTAGCACCAGTCGCCTGATAATGAATTCTTCTCAACATTGTTTAAGCACTTATGGTGTTGACATCATTCTTACAGACCAAACACATGTAGCATGAACTGAACAATGGAAAAACAGAGACCATCTTGCAAGACTTATTCAGACTTTTGACCTTTGACACTGCTGATCATTCAACTCTCCTGCATAGGATGCCTTGTTAGAGATAAACTCTATCCTTCTATCTATCTATCTATCTATCTATCTATCTATCTATCTATCTATCTATCTATCTAGCTTTTATTAACCAGGTAAGTGGGCTAGTACTTGGCCCTTTTCTACCATGACCCAAGCCACAAGGCAATAAAAACTGCATCAGTACAAAACAAATACATGTAAGTACAAAACACACAAAGTTACAAAACACAAATAATTCTTCATGAAAGAATGAAAGAAATGTGATACACATGAATGTTAAAGTAATAGGAGTAAGCCTGTAACAACATACTATAATATAAGTGCAATGCTAATTTACCAGAGATTATAATTCCACATAGACTAGGCAAAAACTGACTAACTATATGCTGTTCATTAAACTAGAGATGATAGTAAACCATGGTATAGAAGCATGTAACTTTGAAAAAGCAATAAATACAAAAATGTTAATTTTGCCATGGTGAGTAAAACAAAATTAATAGCACGAGACAACCATTTTGAAATAGTTTGTTTAAACACAGGTCATCATTTTTCTTACATTCACAAGAAATGAACAACTGATCAGCAGTTCTGAAATATTTTGTTCTGTCAAGATAGTACCTGAGTTGTCTGTGGACATCCAAGGTACAGAGTATCATTACTTCATCATTGTTAGGTACTGGAAAGAAGACAAGGAGATAAATAGCTTGGCCTAAAGTAAACTCTGATACCACTTAAGTCATAAGTGAAGCATTAGTTCTTAAAGAAACCCTGTCTTTGTGGAAAATAAGATAAGGTTGACCCACCATGAGAGCTTGGAACTCGGATACTCTTCTTGCAGATGTCAGATTAATTAGTAATACTGTTTTCCATGTTAAGAACCACAAATCAGCATGATCAGCTGGTTTAAATGAAGCAACTGTTAGCTTTTCTAGCAGAAAGTTAAACTCCTAAGGAGGACACATCTGCTTCACAGGAGACTTCTTATGTAACACCCCTTACAAAAACATTTTCACACGAGACTGTATTGAAAGAGGGGGATCCGTAGACAGACAAGCTAAAATGGCTGACAAATGAATCTTGACTGAGGAGTAAGACAGATCATAGAATAGTAACTCACACAAATACTGTAGGACCAGAGAAACAATAGCGCTAAATGGGTACTTGTTCTCTTTTTGGCACCGAGTACAAAACCTTAAACATTTGCTTTTATATGATTTTCTTGTAGAAGGCTTTCTAGCCTAAATTTATACCTGCTGCACATTCTTAGCAAAAAAAAAGTCCCTAAAGGTACTAAAATTCTATAATTTAGGCAGTCACTTCTAATTTTTGGAGGTCAGGATGTATCAAGCACATCTCATCTTGTGGGTAACCATCTGAAATGTCAGAACCCACTAGACTGAGTCCTGAAACACAGACACTGAATGGCTGAAAAACAGATTTACATATATTAAATCCAAGATGACCATTTCTCACAATATTCCCTTTTCTCTGAGGTATGGTGATCTCGGAGTTAGTATATATAAGTTCAAGTGTTGCAGTAGAAACATTTTCTTCACAAACTTAAAAGGTTTCCCACCCTTGTCAGAAGGAGATGGATTAGCATTAAGCAAATGTCTAGCTTCAGCTGAATTTACTAAAGCAATAGTTGCTGGGCCAGATGTGGGATTTGTGTATAAAAGACTGAGGCACTTTAACAATCTATTCATTTTTTGGAGGGGCAACAGACTGACTGTCAGGGAAATTACAGGCTGTGACAAAAAAATATCCTCCAAAGCAGATGTAACAGGAGGAATAGAAGTATGTTGTGGAAATTCCAGACATTACGAATCATATTACTTCATGACAATGGAATGTGAATGTGAATGGAGGGGAGGGCTGCTTGGGAGGCTATGCCACCTTTGGAAGTGAGTGACTTCTCCATGTTGTGCAACCACATGCCCACATTGTTACCTATGGAAACAAGTGACTTCACCTTGTCACCCATGAAAGTGAGCAACTTTCCTATGCTTTCCTCTATGCATGCCCACTCTGTCATCCATGGGAATGAGTAACCTGCCTATGCTATCTTCACTGCATGTTTACTATGCCATCCACAGATGTGATTTCCCTAGGCTGTCTTCACTTTATATACACCTTGTCTTCCATGAAAGTAACTGAATTCTCCATGCTATTCTCAGTACATGCCCACCCCTTTGAACACTGGGAGGTGTGGAAGGAGACACATGATTAAGGCAGAGGATTAAGGCAAAGCCTGCTTTATGGCTATTTGGATAACAGTCATGGTAAGGAAGAGCTCTTGACCTTTAGTGGCAATGAAGGGGCATAGCTGCAATGGGGGTTCAGATGACTGGCAGTTATGGGGGAATGAAAAATGTAATATAAATAAATAATTACAATAAAAAAAATAAAAAATAAAACTTCCTTCTTTTGGCTTCTCTCCCCCTACCTTCCATCATCTGGAGTCTCCTTCTGAAGCAGTCTTCCACCTGTCTGAAAATTTTAGCAACCACAACTATATTCCCAATATTGACATATTTTAATAGCCCCCTCCCCATGTGGGATCGAGTAAATGAAGGTCCTTACTAAATTACAAGAAAATTAGAATTACTGAAATATCATACTTCACTCTATTTTCTCAATTACCTACATAATAGCACTGGATAAGGTTGGCATGGCACAATCTCATGGGCATGAATCTACACTGACATTTGCCCTTATGGATATAATCTTCCAGGAATTTGGTAAGTATACTTTTCAAGATTCTCTCCATTGTACCATACATTTCTGATATGAGGCCAACTGATCTGTTGCTTCCCAGTGAGTGCCTCACTCTGCCTTTCTGTAGTGGCTCTAGTGTAGCTAATCTATTGCCTGAAATGCCATTTCTAAAGGATAAGCTGGAATGTTAAAAGTTAATAAATATGGTACCAGTAGGAAGTTTTGATACTTTAATCCAAGTTTCTTCTAGTCATTCAGTGCTTTTTCATAATTAATTTATGCCAAATGGAACAACATTCAGTACAGGATTCCATCTTTTAGCCTACTGATGCACTTAGATTCAAAAGTAGTTACTAGGCTTGCAGTCTAGGGGCCCACTGAAGAGCCTAGGCCAAATTCTCAGGTGCCCGCAAGCACAATCTGGATAAATAATTTGCTCCAGGTCATACAGTTGACAAATGAGGGCTGATGGGATCAAACCCCGTCCCACAGGAACTTTAGCTCACAGCCTTAGCCCTCTGAGTCAGCTGCCAGACTTCCAGTTCTGTACTGTTGTTTTAATATTTTAATAGCACCTGATAGTCTACCACAGACAGAGCCACTTTTTTCCCCTGGTAAAAACAAATTGTACATACAAAAATGTAACTTGTTAAATAGAGATGCCAACAAGTCAAGGATTATTACCTGCATAATTTGACCATTATGATGGATGATACGAACTAACATTGCAGGATGATAATACAGAACCTTTCCAAATTAAAATGGATTTAAGACTAATCAGGAGGAAAAGAGACATGTAATTTGTGTGCACCAGTAGTGAAGTCCTTTAGGTATCAGCAAGTTCCACATTTTTCAGGATATTATATGAGTGAGATAAATTTCAAGTGAATTTAATAATCAGAACACTAAGAACTGGCCTGTAGCATCTGGGACTTGTCACATGGGCCTTATACAGAGATCACGGAGATTCTAAGAAAGAAGAAGGTGAAGGACGAAGGTGCTTCAGTATTTGGAGATGTCAGATGAAATACTGGCCAGCACTTTGTAAATCAAGCTAAAACTGATTACTGCAGAAAGTGACAAGTCTCCAACAATTTTAGAAAGCGTTAAAATATTAAACTCTTCCAAAATCTTCCCCAAAACATAATAAAGTCATAGCCTCTCAACTTCAGCTATCAATAAACTTAATGGCATCTTACATAACCTTCCACCCACCTCCAATGTAATAGTTAACAGCCCACCTGTCATAACACCCTGCTTACCCTTAAACAGATTCTTCAGCACCACCCTTCTACATTAAAATCATACAAAAGTCACAAATCCAAGAACTCCTTCTACCCAAACTCTGCCCCATGGTTTTGAACATGCTGTGCTTATACCTGTGGCTAAAGTTTCTAACCCCCACCCCCCACAGATGATTTCAGTTTTATAGCTAATTTCTATTAGCTTACCAAAAATATTAACAAAAAGTGCATGCAGTCAATTGCTGGAGTACAAAATATATCTTAAGTTGCCATTCTCACAGATGGACAGCATGGCTTTTGCCCCTATAGCATCATAACTGCTATCTGACTAACCACATATACTCCAACATGGGACAAGGTAAGTTTACTGATTCTATATTTCTTCATAAAAATAGGGTTTTTGATACAGTAACCCATTCCATACTAATCAACAAATTGGCTGATATTGGACTTTCATCTGATGCATTACACTGGTTAAGTGCTGCCTTACCGACTGACCTTTAAGAATACTCTGTCCAGAATACTACTCTGTTACTGTCCTTATCAACAGGGGAGTGACTCATGGGTCAGTATTTTGGTCCTTCTCTTCTCACTGTTCATTAACTATCTGACCTGGGACCTGCCACAGACCAATTGTATCTTATAAGGCATAGATATTATTATGATTAAAGCTAGCAAGAACCTTAACACACTTAACGGTGACATTCAGAAAGAGTTTGAAGCTATCTGGACTGGCTTCACTTCAACAAATTAACAGTTAATAGCCAGAAATCTGTTATGGTACTTGGAGCTCTCAAAAAGCTACATAATTTTGATATCATGCCCATCGCAGATCCACTGGGAAACTTGTTAAATTAGTGAAAGCTTCAAAGGCATTTTGGTCTTTCCTTAGATCAAAATCTTTTTTTTTAAAGTTTCATGCAAAGATCCAAGTCAACAAAGTTTTTTTTTTCAATTGAAGGCTGATAGATCAGTACTAGGCTAACTGGCCTTGTGGGTCATTTTAAGCCTAGCCAGTTACCCCATTTAAGAATCAAACCCTGCACCTTTTGTCTGTAAGGTAAACATCTTAACCATAGAAGCCAGAACAGCCTTAACCAAAGGCATTCTCCACAGAATTGAATGTGGTCTTCCTGTAATTTCTTGTTGCTTCTCTCAAAGAAGCATCCTACTTCGATCTCGAGAACACAGTTTTCAAATTTAGTAACCTTCCTGACAACTGAACACCACTACTATGCTATAAATAAAATAATTGGCTAACTATCTCTGCTAGAACAATATTTCTTTTCAACACCGTGATTTTTAAATTTATCCATGAAAGGTACTTCCACCCTTTCTGCTCTACAAACTCACTATCAGAGTAGCGATTTCTTGAACAACTCTGGCAGCTTACAAATAATGCCTTATTTTACTCTATTCTCCTGTGAAAGCACATTCTCCAAGATTGCTACTATCACTTAAAATCATCATCATCTTCTTTCGGCTGTTCCCATTAGGGGTGGCCACAGCGGATCATCTGTTTCCATTTCTTCCTGTCCTCTGCATCATGCTCTTTTACACCAACCGCCTGCATGTCCTCTCTCACCACATCCATAAACCTTATCTTAGGCCTTCCTCTTTTCCTCTTACCTGGCAGCTCCATCCTTAGCATCCTTTTCCCAATATACCCAGCATCCCTCCTCAGCACATGTCCAAACCAACGCAATCTCACCTCTCTTGCTTACCCTCTAATATACTGATTCCTAATCCTGTCCATCCTAATCACACCCAGTGCAAATCTTAACATTTTTAACTCTGCCACATCCAGCTCTGAGTCCGGCCTTTTGGTCAATGCCACAGTCTCCAACCCATATAACATAGCTGGTCTCACTACCCTCTTGTAGACCTTCCCTTTCACCCTTACTGGTACCCGTCTGTCACAAATCACTCCTGACACTCTTCTCCACCCATTCCACCCTGCCTGTACTCTCTTCTTCACCTCTTTTCCGCACTCACCATTACTCTGAACTGCTGATCCCAAGTACTTAAACTCATCCACCTTTACCAACTCTACTCCCTGCATCCTCACGATTCCTCTACCCTCCCTCTCATTTACACACATATATTCTGTTTTAGCCCTGCTGACCTTCATTCCTCTCCTCTCTAAAGCATATCTCCACCTCTCCAGGGTCTCCTCAACCTGGTCCCTACTCTCACTACATATCACAATGTCATCTGCAAACATCATAGTCCATGGGGCCTCCTGTCTGATCTCATCTGTCAACCTGTCCATCACCACTGCAAATAAGAAAGGGCTCAGAGCTGATCCTTGATATAATCCCACCTCCACCTTAAACGTATCTGTCACTCCCACCGCAGTCCTCACCAATGTCACTCTACCCTCGTACATATCCTGTACCACTCTTACATACTTCTCTGCCACTCCCGACTTCCTCATACAATACCACAACTCCTCTCTACGCACCTTGTCATATGCTTTCCCTAAGTCCACAAAGACACAATGCAACTCCTTCTGACCTTCTCTGTATTTCTCCAACAACACTCTCAGAGCAAACATTGCATCTGTAGTGCTCTTTACTGGCATGAAACCATACTGCTGATCACTAATCATCACCTCCCTTTTTAACCTAGCTTCCACTACTCTTTCCCATAACTTCAATCTGTGACTGATCAATTTTATCCCTCTGTAGGTACTGCAGCTCTGCACATCACCCTTATTCTTAAAGATAGGTACCAAAACACTTTTTCTCCACTTCTCAGGCATCCTCTGACTTTCCAAAATTTCATTAAACAATCTGGTTAAAAATTCCATTGCCATTTCTCCTAAGCACCTCCATGCTTCCACTGGTATGTCATCTGGGCCAACAGCCTTTCCATTCTTCATCCTCTTCATAGCTGTCCTTACTTCCTCCTTGCTAATCTGTTTCACTTCCTGATTCACTATCCCCACATCATCCAACCTTTTCTCTCTCTCATTCTCTTCATTCATCAGCCATTCAAAGTACTCTTTCCATCTACCCAGCACACTCTCCTCACTTGTGAGTACATTTCCCTCACTATCCTTTATCGCTCTTACCTGCTGCACATCTTTCCCAGCTCTGTCCCTCTGACTAGCCAATCGGTACAGGTCCTTTTCTCAATCTTTAGTGTCCAATCTCTCATACAACTCTCCATATGCCTTATCCTTAGCCTTCATCAACTCTCTCTTTGCCATGCGCCTCATCTCCTTATACTCATGTCTACTTTCTTCATCTCTTTGACAATCCCACTTCTTCTTCACCAGCCTCTTCCTCTGTATAATCTCCTGTACGTCCTCATTCCACCACCAGGTCTCCTTGTCCTCCTTCCTCTTTCCAGATATCACACCAAACATCTTTCTAGCAGTCTCCCTTACTAGCTCTGCTGTAGTTACCCAACTATTTGGTAACTCTTCACTGCCTCCCAGTGCATGTCTTAACTCTTCCCTGAACTCACATTCACCCTTTTTTAACTTCCACCATTTAATCCTTGGCGCTGCTTTCACACTCCTCCTCCTCTTCTTGATCACCAATGTCATCCTACAGACCACCATTCTATGCTGCTTAACTACACTTTCCCCTGTCACCACTTTACAGTCTCCAATCTCCTTCAGACTGGCCCTCCTACATAGGATATAATCCACCTGTGTGCATCTTCCTCCACTCTTGTATGTCACCCTATGCTCCTCCCTCTTCTTAAAATAATGATTCACCACAGCCATGTCCATCCTTTTCGCAAAATCCACAATCATCTGACCTTCTGCATTCCTCTCCTTAACACCATACCTACCCATCACTTCCTCATCCCCTCTGTTCACTTCACCAACATGCCCATTGAAGTCCGCTCCAATCACTAGTCTCTCACCCTTGGGAACACTCACCACCACTTCATCCAACTCACTCCAAAATTTTTCTTTCTCATCCATCGCACACCCAACTTGTGGAGCATATACGCTAACAACATTCATCATTACACCATCAGTTTCAAGCTTCATAAACATCACTCTATCAGACACTTCACCGCCAAAACACTCTT
Source organism: Protopterus annectens (assembly GCF_019279795.1). Taxonomy (NCBI): domain Eukaryota; kingdom Metazoa; phylum Chordata; order Ceratodontiformes; family Protopteridae; genus Protopterus; species Protopterus annectens. The sequence continues at coordinate 559,778,529 of NC_056734.1, forward strand.
GGCATACTGTTCCTTTAGGATAACCCCTACCCCATTTCTCCTGCCATCCACACCATGATAGAACAATTTCAACCCGTCTCCTATACACCTAGCCTTACTTCCCTTCCATCTGGTCTCTTGCACACACAATATATCAACCTTCCTTCTCTTCATCATATCAGCTAGCTCTCTCCCTATACCAGTCATACTGCCAACATTCAAAGTTCCTACCCTTACTACTACACTCCTAACCTTCCTCCTCTCTTCCTGCCTTCGGGCATGCCTTCCCCCTCCTCTTCTCCTTCAGCCGACAGTAGCCCAATTTCCACCAGCACCCTGTTGGCTAACAGTACTGGTGGCAGTCCTTGTTAACCCGGGCCTCGACCGATCCGGTATGGAAATATGAAATGTTCTCCACATAAGTCATTTGGCAGAGGTTTTACGCCGGATGCTTTTCCTGATGCAACCCACCCTATTTATCCGGGCTTGGGACCGGCACAAAGAAATGCACTGGCTTGTGCATCCCCAGTGGCTGGGTTACTATCACTTAAAATAGCACTCCTAAAAATATCAAGAAAATAGTGAAACTTCAGCTTTTCAAGAAATCAATCAAAAGGCATTATGCTAGTGAAAATAAATGTAACTGTTTTAGCGACCGTATGATTAATGGCAGCAAGCTACTTTTCTGACTTTTTGAGTTAACCATTGCATGCATTCACTTTCACTACAACGTAGGATTTAGGCTGGGAATCTGCCGATTTGGTTTTTGAGATATATTTAGATTTATGTTATTGCTACAAGTGCATAAAGTTTAGTGCAAGAAGAGATGCAACGCTTTTTCTCATTTTCCCACAGTCTCGCCTTCTTCCTCAATCTACAGGGTTTGTGTTTATTACACAGCTTTTAAAACATATCCTAATTAATACGCTGTCCCTACAAGTGTTACTTTTCTAGTTTTGGTTATTATTTATAAACCGTCTTCACAAGAAATACTGCAGCTTTATTCTCTTTGTCACTTGTTTAATCATGTTACCTTATTCGACTTTATGACTGCTTGCTTAATAAGGTTAGATACAAAACTGTATATATTTTATGTTTGTTTATGAAGCCCAGGTCATGGCTGAAAAGCATCCTTGGACCAATTCACTTACATAGTAAACAAATGTTAAATTAATAAATTAATGAATAAGTGGATGGA